>NC_092423.1:92115477-92335477 GCF_036169615.1 Heliangelus exortis
TTAGTTTCTGATTAGACTTTCTATTGTAGGTGTTGCTGGTAAAATTTCAGCAGGCACACATGGACTCAGCCCCAAATATATTGTGAACCAGATGCAGATCATTGGCAGATGCAGATTCTTTTTTTCTTTCTTTCTTTTTTTTTTTATCTCTTTCCTTCTTTTGTTTTTTGTTTAGCTTTTAGTTTTAGTTTTGTTCCTTCCCTTGCAACATAAATGTGAGATCAAAAGTAGCAGAAAAAGAAGAAGCTTTTTTTTGGAAGACAGAGAGAAAAGCCAGCACATATTCTCCATTTCACTGCTTATTAGGACTGTGTTTTATTATTATTATTATTATTAATTCAATGGGAAAATTAAAAAAAAAAAAAAAAAGCATTTCACACACCACACTCTACAATTTTATGAGATCCACATCTGGAATCCAGAGCATCTCAGGAATCAATCTATCAGGCCCTAGTCAATTATAATAGTGCACCTGGGGTGAAATTCTGGCTCCATTAAAGTCAGCTGGAATTTTGCCATTGCAATGCAAAAACGTGATGGCTGATGGAGGCTACTCCACATTAACTCTTGGGCAGAATGAGATGGCCTATAAGTCGCCAGATTTGGCTTAAAATTCAGGAAAAAAAAAAACCCCACCTCCCAGTCCCAAGTCTCTATACACAGTGAGAAAAAGTAAGAGTTATAATGAGGTCATAGTGATTTTACATTTGGCTGTTACTGGAATAAATGGTCTCAGTGCTTGTGAACTTTTTTCTTTGGTAGAGGCTTTTAGAATTAAACAGAAATATTGTTTGTTGTACCTCTGGGTTAGCTTACATATATATATATATGTATTTGTGTGTGTGCGTGTGTGTTGGTAAGTCATCCAAAACTCTGCATATACTTATTTGTTTTGCTGTGCTTTCTCAAAACCTTCCACTGGAAATGCATTTCCCACTGTAAATAGTATATCCCCATTACCTACCCATCAGTCAAACCAACTAATTTCTGGAATTCAATTAAAAGGATCTCATTGCCATAAATCGAAAAGGATATTTTATTGTTACTTTGCAATTTGGAAGAATGAAAATTAAAACAGTGGCTCTGATGGAAAGAAATGTCTACTAAATCATAATGATATTTTGCAGTTTATCTGCTTATTGCCATTTTATTTCAGTTATTTCAGAATGGAAGGATGATGAAGTGACTTGCACACTCTGTACTGCTTTTATTTATTTTTTGGCTACTCCAAGCACTTGTCTAAATCTTTTTTATGATTGTTTATCTAAGTTTCTCCCAAATGTTTCATCAATTGCTATTCCTTTTCTTTTATTCCATATGTTAACTGCTTCCTGTGTATAAAAGACAGTTTGCTTAAATTCCTTTGGCTCTTGACCTATTCTTACCCTTGGCAGAGATGCTCTGTAATTTTGGGATTTTTTTTTTAATGCTGAGCATCAATTGAATTGTCTTAGTGTCAGATAAAATGAACAGAAAGGCCACATATGTGTCATTTAACTTGTGAACTTGACTAAAGATACAATAGATTTCTTGAAATGGGTGTGAGGTGGGGGACAACCAGAGGTTGCAATTGAAGTTCCCATGCCCTGACTACTGATGAAAATTGAAAAGAAAAAGGCATGTTAAGAGGCATTTGCTATCAGCTACAGTGACTAGTAGTAAATAATAAAAATACTGCTGCTCTGAGGAAAACATAATGACAAATCCAGGCGTCATCTTTCAGATTTAGCAGGAGTTTTACTAGGGGAAAAAAAATAAATCCATTTCAGTTACATGTTGCTTCAATATAGAGATTACGAAGACCAAAATCATTCTGTCTGATTTCAAACTGCACTCAAAAACCATAATGCTGAAAGTTTTACTTCAGCTGAACTGTTATGCATTCTGCCTAGAAACGTCCGTGGAAGAAGAAAAAGAAAAGATTTGCTGGAAACGCAGAGTGAAAATTAATTTAGCAGCTGGCAGAGTAAAAAATCATATGTAAGGACGAGATTTTGTGCAGAGAGAAGAGTGCAGGGCGTATCTAATAAAAAAATAAATACACCACATATGACATATACAATACCTATGAAGAAGGACTTTGGGCTTTTCAGTAGAGCAAGTTAGCCAGAATACTATACATAATTAAGCTTTCAGTTGAGTTTTCTAGCATACACATATGTACAGAACCTCTACACAATGCAAATGTGTATTTAAATTTAACCTGAATGAAAGATTTATGCAGCAATCTCTCCCTGGTAAAAACTGGTGCAGACCCACAGAACAACTACCATAAAATTTGCTTATCTGTAGTCACCACACCCCTTGAAAGCATCAGCTTTGAGGCAAAGCCTGTGAGACCTGTGTGCTGGGCTCCACCAAGCAGGATAATTCCTGGTGACTTCAATGGCAGCTGTGCCTAAATCAGGGCAATTCGCCAACCCCTAAAGAGAACAGAACAGGGGTGGGTGTAACTTGGGTGGCCTTCAGTGCTCAGCACTGCAGCTGAAGTCTATGTTTCCCTTCCCTTCAAAGGTCCCTCAGCCAGGTGAGGCTTTTTCCAAAGAGTAAATGCAACAAAAGATGTTTTCTGTAAAGGGAGGTACACAGCACAGTTTTGCCTTCTTTCTAGCTGATGTACTAATGTGTAACTGTAGGGTTTAATTTTACTTTACATTAATCAAAGAACAATAAAAGCCATAAAAACCCCACTAAGAAGCATTTCAAGTTAAGATCCAAAGCTAAACGCCATGGGATTTTGCCTATTGTCTTGTTTAGTCCGCCTGTAAATAGAGCTAGAGAGCAGGAGAAAGAAAGAAAAATTGAGCCCATGGTTTTTTTGCATAGAGATGGAGAAACCACGTAATAAATTAGGGGGAGGGAGAAGTGAAATAAAGGCCAGAGGTAAATGACGTTTAATTGTGTGAGCTGCTCTTCCTCTTGTGGTTCTTGCCAGCTGCTGCTGCTATTTCTACCTTCCTGTTTTAAGATGAAAGCAATGATGGTAGACACGTGCAGACACACAAAAGAACCTATTTGGACTGGTGTGTCAGCTCATCTTTATCAAATGTTGCACAGGTATATTTTGTTGCCATGCTTCATTACCCCAGAATGGCGTGCCTGAAATGTTTGTCTCTTCTATAAACCCAATAGCTTTCCCAGCGAGTCACATTTGACAGAGCAATAGACAGGTATTCACTTGCTGGCATCTCTTTGTGAAGGCTGGGCAATTATATTTATATATATATTTCCATGTGTGCATACATATATATACATACAGGGGAATATACACATGCACATATACATACCTCTCTGCATATAACCACAAAGAACATGATAGGGAGATGTATTGTTATATTATTCGTACAGAGGGAGAGACTTCATGTGTATCTGTGCATTATAAAAGGTGTGCCTAGTACAAAAATGAATGCACACTTGTACGAAAATTAACATATGTAGTTTTACAAAATTAATAAAAGATAAAGTAGGATTTTAATCTAAGATCACATAAATAAAAACTTCAGTTGGGAATGTAATACTGGAAAAGAAAGGTGGATGTTCTCTTATGAATATTTTATTTATAGAGGTTTTCACTGGGGAAAAAAAACAAAACCCAAAACAAAACAAAACTATGAGAGACATCACTTTAGTCTGGAACTAATGTTAACAGCAGCCTTGTTCAAGAGAGGAGGAAATGAGAAGAAAAGGAGGAATGAAATGAAGCATTATTTTTTTCCCAGTAAAAAGGCATTTTTTGGAGGAAAAAGCTATGAGGGGAAAAACCAGCGCCAGCCTGTACTTTCAGGCCCTGTCCCAGAGGATTTGCAGGCATATCTGTGGAGTGAGAGGAAGATTCAGTAACAGTGTGGCCACTTTCCTCAGTTTTACACTAATTCACATGCTAGTGCTTGGTGTGTTACTCAAGTATATCAAGCCTGTCTGCCTGTAAGAGGATGAGAGTATTTTCCTCCTTGATAGGAGGGCGAAGCTGAGGGCTGGATTGTTTCTCTGTGATCAGTTGCTGTTCTGGCAAGGATGCACACACACTCCTGTACAGCAGAGGAGGGAGGACTAACTAGTCTGCCAAATGCCCTTTCAGATGGAGAGAACACCTCAAACCTGGGAACTGTGAGGTGGGTGCTGCTTGCCCTTCAATCTAGGTTGGAGGGCTAATGACAGAGAGGTGTGTGGAGCCCAGGTGTAACCACACAGGATGTGCAGGGTGGTTACATCCCAGAGTGGTAACAGCACTGAAATTACTTGATGGATACTATTTTCATTATTATTATTTTAATGCACCACTGTGGACACACTGTTCTGTACTGTAAAAAAGTAATGCAAGCAAAACACAGGCCTTATGTATGCAATTACATCCACTGCAGCTCAAAAAGAAGACAATTAGTGGAGTGCATTCCCCAGAAAGCCATTCATAGAGGTCAGAGTTCAGGAGGAACATTTCCTTTCTCCTCTCTCCTCCCAGAAAACCAGGCATTAGCAGCATCAAATCATCTGCAGAGCACTTTAACTAAAAGGAGAACATGATGGATAAGTAACAGGCAGTGTAATTGCCTAAACAAACAGAGTTTAGATGGAAGGACTGTGATCCTTGCCTTTCTAAAATGGTTGGTTAGGGCTTTTTTTTAATGTTTGGTTGGGGGTTTTTGTCTTCTTTATTGCATAGTGTTTTTAAGTTTTGGTTTGGGTTTTTTTTGATTGTTATGCTGGTGTCTGATGATAAGAAAAAGAGTAATACAGAGAATGCTCTCTTGATTTGTTACCAAAATTAAAATATGATTTTGCATCTCCTAGTAGAATTAAAATGCAAGCTGCTAACAAGAAAGCTAGAAGAGAGAAATGAACTGCACTCCCAAATTTTAAATGCTTTGTGTTTGTGTTTGTGTCTGTGTGTATTGAAAGCACTAGTGAAGGTAGGCTTTTTCCCATTTTAGGTGTGCTGGTAATGCCCAACTGGAACAGGAAACAGCTGAGACAGCCTGAGAGATGCTGTAGGAGTGGAAAGGAGGCCAGAAATACCTGCACTCCTGTAACTCTGCTAAGTTTCCAGCCCATTTGAGCAGACAGACATACTTTGGATGGGGTTTGGCTCAGTGCTTTTTGGGGCACTCAGAGTCAGTGATTCTTTCCTCCTCTCCAGCTGCCATATCACAGTCCTCCTCTAGACACACATGGACAAGGACCTATGCAGCTGCTGCTTTTTATTTCTTAGGCTGTTCACCGAAGGCTGGATGGTGTGAGGAAGGTGTCTTGTCCACAGCTGGATTTGGTACAGGAGGCCCAAAACAACTGGGGATAGATCTCTCTTTTATGAACTCATCCAGCAAAAAACATGGTGGTTCTGGTGTAAGGATGGCAGCAAAAGCCTTGCTTGCTATGGCTGGAAGTTCATTCCATCATTTGTTTGTCATATTTGTTTTCTATGCAAGCTTTTTGGGATGCACCATCAGCCCTGATCAGCTTGTTCCTAGAATCAAGACTTCTGATCTTGGTTGATGCTGAGGCGTTGTTGCAATTTATATGAATATTAGTAGTCTACTATTGCTGAGAAACTTGAACTCTGCCTTGACTGCTGTGGAGTTTGGTGTCACTTTGGGGACTGCTTCACACCAGTTTCAGGGTTGAGAGAGGTGCTACAGCTTCCAGTTACAGACCTTTAGGATCTCTGCCATCTATAAACTCATCCTCAAATAACATGCACGGAAGCAGGGAGGGGTTACTGGAATAGGGAGCAGAAGACCATGGGCTGAGGGGTCATGGGGAGCTGCTGTGAAAAAGCAGTGAGTTTGGTTGAGCTCTAGGGTGGGGAGGACCTTTGGGTGAAAATCATATATCCATCCTGCTTAGAACCAACACTATAGGGATTTTATTTATGAAAGGCTATATAGGTCTCCCCCTATTTATTTTTTTTTTAGGAGATTTTAAAGAGTGAACAGTAACTGGAGTGCTGGAATCAAAGTCAGGGGAACCTCTACCTCTTCCTAGTTGAACCTCTACCTCTTCCTAGGCACAGCAAAGATATCTCTGTGTGTTTAGTCACCAGCCCTGAGTCTGGCCTCCACACGTGTGTGCATCTAATAACACAAATGTGTGTCAAAATCATCACTTTATGAAAGAATTATTTGCTTAAAATATTATTTTGGCTTAACATCTGCATGGGGACTGAAAACTGGCAGAGCAAAATGGAATAATTTTTAAAAGTATATGACAGTATAAAGCTGGTGTGAGGGAACCTGCTGGGACAGCCATGGTGAAATCAGGTTGGCAGAAATAAGGGTTGATCTGTTACTTGGAAAAAAGGGTCCAATTTTTAACAGTGGTATGTTATTGTGTAAAATGGTGCTTTAAACTCAGTTTACTTATTTAATCTGAAGGATTGAGTGTCTTAGAAAATTAATTAGAAGTCATTTTGATCTCTCTGGTTGGGCTTGAGTATTCCAGGTTTTTTTGGTTTGGTTTGGTTTGGGTTTTTTTTTGTAAGGCAATGCGGGTTGAGCAAGCTCCAAGAAAATGAAGTACCAGAGAGGAAAATAGTGTCTGTTATTTCATGTAGCCGGAGAATGAAGCAACACCTTGGAGGTGAATGATAGATATTATTATAAAAGAGTTGTAGCTCAGGGCAGGTGAGTGGTGTGTTAATGAGGAGCCACCTCCTGCTTTCTGACAGATGACTGTCATTGTTCAAATGCTGCCATCAGATTGATTAATAACTGGGTCATCCTGCCCCACAGTTGGAGTAGACTGTCTTCATTCTTCCACTGATTTCTCTAATCTACTGACCTGGAGATGACCCAATAGAGGTGGAGCTGAGATTAGCATTTCATTTCTTGTAGAACAACAAGAAAAAATTCACAAGGAGGTGGGGGTTAACACCAACCCCCTCCAAAACTCAGGGAATGTTCCTGTCCCCAGAGCAACCCTCAAACCTATTCAGCATGTGCAAGAGCAAAAGTCGCTGCTTTATGAATAGGCAGTTTTAGTATTCGAGACATTTATATTTTTAATAAAGATTTAAATCGGCCGTGTTCATTTCTGCAGTGTCAGCTTAACCTATATCGAAAGATGTATAAGATCTCTTCAGAACACACAAAGGAATGTAAAGACCTGTATATTGAGGGGTAGGGGAATGAGCTGATATAACATAAAAATGCGTGCTTTGCCTTAATGTCTCTTAATGTTCACTAAATTCACTATTAATAGACCAAATAGTAAACAGCATGCTTTGACAAGTGAAATACAGGCATATTATCCCAGATGACTGTTATTATGTGGAAAGAATGGCAATTCTTCTTCAAGATTTGTGTAATTTTCTCTCTTTTCTTGATTTAAACTCTTTTGAAAGCAATGGCAGGGTGAGTTTACCTTTCTCCTTGTCATATGTTGGCAAGGTGTGATGGCTCTCATCTGCTTTGGGAGCACGGAGCACAATATAATAGTCAACTTGAGCCAGAAGGATCCTTGTAACTAATTAGGATTCAATTTTCAGACTTGTTGGAACATTGCTTTGGCCAAAAGTTACATGAAAATATCCTTCAAATAGCTTGTGAAATTGGCTCATTTCTGGCACTCTTTTAAAATTACTGATCCTTCTATTACATGGACCAGCTCTGCAATTTAAGACTTTTCTATTTAAATGCAACATTTATAACATTTTACAAGGGTATCCTTTATTCCTTCCATCTTCCTGGAGGACAAGGCCCCCTCCCTCTGCCTTTCTCATTACTTACAAAAGCAACCAAGCCTTTCTATCCTGGGACTCCACGACAGAGCAGAACACTCTTATGGGATTTAGCTAATCAGGTGTATTGATTTAGAAGTGCTCCCATTTGATCATGTGTGCCCCGTTCATGTGTAGATGCCATGCAGAGTACCTTGAGCTAAGTTATAGCATTAGGGGAATTAATTGTTCCAGAATTAGTTGTTTTGTTTTAGTTTTTTTCCCTTTTTAAGTGAGGCTTATGCTTTCAGCTATTAGCAGTGAGAAGCCAAAGCCAAAAATTATCAGCTTCAAGATCAGCTTCAGATCTCCACACTACAGTTGTGAATCATGATTTGTGTTTTAAACACACTCGGCCTTACAGCATGCGAGATTGCTTCATGCTCACAAAATACTTAACTAGATTCTAGAACAAAAAAAATCCAGCAGAAGAAGAAACAAGAGGTTTTTCAGAAGAAAAACATAGCCAGCCTCTAATTTTAAGTACTTACTATCTGTAGCACCATAGTTCAAGCCATTTCTCAACCATAGTCATATTTGAACAGTTATCTCTGTTTGCAGAATGTTTCTTGAAACAAGGGAGAAAACTTTGATGTAGGTTTGCCTCTAATAACAAAAGTTTTTTCAGCATGGAAGGTTCTAATGAGAACTATTAAGTAAATTCCTTTTGACCTAGATCTGCATGTCTGTAATGTATTCACCATGTTCTGCGTGATGTATATAATTTGGTGCTTTATTCAATGCTGTGAGACCACCACACGCAGTCTTGGTAAACTGGTGCTGCTTTTCAAATAGTTTGGCTTGGAAAGGTTGGTTCTGTTGATTAAAGACTGAGGAAAACATGAGGAAGGCATTGCTGTTTACTTGTCCAAAACAATAAAAAGGTCCCAAATACCTTTCAGTTCGTTTGAAAGAACAACCAGAGGGCTATTCTACTATTGTAACCATAGTCAGGACAGTCCTCCTGTGCAAGTGACTGCTGCTGGAGTCCAGGAATTCACAGATTATCACGAGGCACATTTGAAAAAGTGCCTTGGAGTTCTGCAAGTGGTGGTGAGCTGCTTCTGAGTCCCTTGAAGTACCTGCTGTGGAGATTCTCCATGCAGCTGAAGGCCACTGTTAAATCAATTCAGTTACATAGAGCTCTGTTTGAGTAACATTAAACACTGGCGTTAAACTCATTAAAGCCAGGAAATTCTGGGTTAAGGCTGAAAAGCCTGGCTGCAGCTCTGGTCTTAGTGCAAAGCCTTATGACAAAATATTTCATTAAGGCTGCAGTGGCATGCTGGATTTCAGACTCCACTACAGCCCTTCTGCTTTAATCACAACACTCTTCTCTTTAATCTCTTTCTAAAAGTTCTCTTTTGTTACAGCAAACACTTCTCATATACCTGAGGTAACCGATACCTTTCCATAGGTAGAAGTAGTGATATCAGAGCAACGTAATCACTGTAAAATGGAAAATGTTGTCTTTTCGGCTATGTCTACTAAAAAAACCCACCCCAAACTTTAGATTCCTACCTCAGGACTTCTACTGAAAAAATATAGCATGCTGTTGTATCTGAAAGCTGCTTTTTAATGTCATCTAGCTGAGCTCCTTTTACTTAAACTGTAACTCAAAAAGAAGATTGTCTAAGAGTTCCACAAGGCAGCAGGGAAAAAAGAAGTTTTCAAGGAGAAAGCTGAGTTGCAGGGCATGGAAAATAGGAGACTTGTCTGCTTTCAGTAGTGGAATAGGATGAAGGAGCAGGAAGTCAGGCAAGCAGCAGAAGAGCCGAGCTGGAGGCTGCAGAATAAACCTTGATCTCATTTAGATCAATGAGAGAATCCTCACTGACTTCAAGTGGGTCAAGATTTCAGCTTCATGCCCCCCCCAAGTTCCCAGAGAAGATGGTCAGCATGGCTTTTGTGCACAGGCAATCTTTCAGTCCTCTCTCTGATTATTTTAGCTTCACTCACTAATATTTTTTTTTCCACATAATTATGGAAAAGAAAATAAACAGATGATTTTCAACTGACATGTCATCAAAGATGGTTTGTTTAACTCCTGCTTTGTATATAGGCATTGCAAGCAGTAACTAAAATGGTGGAAAGTGTGACACTGTGTGCAACCTGAGCTGAATGTTGGAGTCTGTAGTCACTCTCTAGAGTGACTGGCTAAATTTTTGTTGCTGGTTTCATAAGGAAATTGATTTGGCATATTTAACGTTGTTTCTTTATTTTATAGGTAATGGACTATTCCCATAGCTCTGTCATAAAATAGAGCGTATATATATATATCTATCTTACAGATTTACAACTTTGCTGTTTCACTAGGGATACACTTAATGTGGTATAAGTCTCTGGATATGACAATTAAATTCACATGACCCACAGACTACCTCACAACCCAAAATTGCCCTTTGAATATTACAAGAGAATAGTAATTACCCTCTATTCACTTATTAAACCTGCTTTTCCAATGAAATTTTGTCTTTCCAGTGCCTAAAGAATTGGAAGGAAAAATATCTGGTGTTTGTAAGAAAACCCAGTAATGTCACAGTGCCCACTATCTGTACTTCTGCTAAATGTGCTCAAAGGGTCAGTATCAGGTTTCTTCCCCAACACAAACTTATTGAAACAAGATAACTTTTTGTTCAGAGAAATCTTACATGCGTAAGTGTCTAAGTAACTTTATAAATGGATTATTTGGTGTGGTGAATAATATTTCAGTGAACTAGCAATGAACTGGCATATTTGTTACATGTATTGTAACAGATAAACATGAGTTGCAGCCTCAATGCTGACAAAAGCAATCTTCCATTTTCCCAACTGCTAATAGGGGGTGGGTGAGCAAATTTTATAGTGGAAGCCTAAGTTCTGAATCTGCTTTGTAGCTTTGGAGAGCCCAATTTCTGGAGAAATTCGAAGTCTGACCTGGTTACTGATTGCAACTTTTTTCTATCATTGCCAGAACCTGGATGTGCAGGAGCGTGATGTTTTCTGCATTATGTTTGAAATGCCCAGAGACTCTAAAATGAGAGATTGAGGTTTGGTGGAGTCAATTCAACATTTCATTTTGCTGAAGCAGATAAATACATTTTCATTTAATTTACTGTGGGAAAGTCTTTAAAAGCTAGGTCCCTTGGCACTTTTGGTGGTAGCAGATTTCTGCACCTGGGTTTTTGGCCAAAGTTACTGTGACTAGCTGTCCCCTGGACTGCTGTTCCTCATCCCAAAAGTGACTGAATTTCAGTGATGGGTGAAGTGATTTTTCTGTTTTGACTTAGGATATCTTTGGACACAAAGCCTAAAATAAATCTGAGATATAATTAAAGACACAGTACAGAATTTTGTATACTTGACTATCCATTTCATGATGAAAAAGAAAGCATATTAAGTCACATTTTCTTTCTTCCTTTGTTATGTGTAACTATTGTTCAAATTACGAAGATCTTTTTACCAAGGCAAGTGAACTATCCCTTGTTAAGTCTAAAAATTAGGGGAAGATCTCTTAATCTCCTGTCACACACACAAAATATTTTGTTGCTTTCCCTATCTCAGGGCTAATAAATGAACGTGCAGTTCATGAATAAATGAAGGGCACCACCCATGCCCAAAAGGCCAGACTAGCACCTGCTAACAAGGCCTGTGAGGCAGAGTACTGAATCCTGCACCAACCTCTGAACTTTGCTCTCATCTTTTACCTACAGCTCAGATCAGTGTGTGCATTCATGCCTCCACAGATCTTACAAGCAGCAATGGGAAAGAAGATTTAGTATTAAAAAGTAAAATTAAAATGCCAGTTCTCACTGGGTGAAACTACTGTGTTCTGTAGTCTTGTTTGGGACTGAGTCAGTGCTGGGAAATCTGAATATGGTTTTTGACTCTTCTTATAAATACAGAGGAGAAATCGTCTGCCTCATAAGTCTGGGACTCAGGAGAGGCCCTTGCCCTTTTATTAACTAGCTGGGTTATGCTACATAAATTCCCTGTGGAATTATGCACCAGCTCTCTGCTTGGAAGGAAGAGATGGAATAGCAGCTCTCTAGTTTAGGGAGCTACGGTAAAATACACAAAGTTTACTGCACCTTTAGGCTCTGATGAGGAGGGAAAAAAGAAAGCCTATATTTAGATTTTAATGTTGACGTGATTAAGGTTAACCTCAGATTTCATCTGAAGTTTTTAGTTGAGAGCAGCTACAACACCTGGACAGTTTCACCAGAGTTTAGGGTTTAGGGGAATTGGACTGCTTTGCCTTGGGCCCTCTATTCTAGTGTGGAGACTTTTTCACTAAGCTGACCCAGGGTCTTCCAGGCTGGCCCCTCCGCCACTCTGATTTCATGCGGCAACTGATTTTGTGATAGTGCAAAGCTGGACGATGCATGCAGATCTCAAAAGAAAGATTCTAAGTCCCCTGACCACATCATGCTTATGCCTACATATTCACATTTGTGGTCTGTCTGGAACTCACAGCAGTCAAATTTTCAAAGCAGTGCTAAGAAAATGTATTTCACATTGGTGCCATTACTACTAACAGCAAACATGACTACTGAAAAGGGAAGAGCCACCAAGCATACAACCCTGCCATTAACCCTCCCACCTCAGTTTTCTTTTTCTTGAACCTGAAGTCAGCTTCAAGCATTATTTTGAAAACTTTTGAATTTAACCCCAAACTCACCATCCCCGTATCATACTGCCTGTTTAAATAACAAACCAAACACAAGCAGACACCCCTTATCTAGGCTCCATCAGTGTCTGCAGAACAGTGTCACACTGCAAGTGCCCTCATCATGCTTGCTCCATGACTTTCCCATACACTACACACACAAATGCTCTGTGCAGACACATTTAACATAGAAATTTTCTTTACCTGCCTGTGATGAGCTTTTGCTCCTGCTGGGAGAATCTGATTTCAATCCTCCCATGAAGGAGGAAAGAACATCCTTTGGTGGAGAACTGAACAGGTTTTTTTCTGCCTGAAACATGTCCTATTCTATTAACCTTCCCTGCTTAGGCTCCACTAACAGCAGCCCTGTTAGTGCTCCACCCTATTTCCCACTTTCATGCTGCATCATGGACACTACTGTGATGCCACCTCTGCTTCTTGAGAGAGTAAATAGAGTGAACGCTGTAAAGCAGCATGGGGTGACATCCTCCCTGGAGGAGCCTCATAACTGCCTGTCCACCCTTAGCCTCTGGTACACTGATTTGGGGATGCTAACCTGCTTAACAGACTGGTTTTGGTCTGAACCAATACAAAGATGTAGTACTGAAGACACATCTCAGCCTGAATCCCCAAACTAAAGCCTTGGTTTTGGCAGCCAGGAGGCTGGTACCGCATGGGTGACTGGAACAGAGGTACAGCACTGGTGGGGGGCACCCATGTGAAGCCATCCCTGCTGCTGTGCCATCAGGCTGGGCTTATCCAGGGGAAAGAAGCTGTAGGGGCCCATTCCTCAAATACATTGCATCTCAGCCCTACTATTTTGCAGTCCATAAAATTCTTACCATTTTTTTTTTTAAACCTTAGTGTACAGATGGATCCCTTCCTTGCACCATTGGAATTCCTTGGTGCAAGACCCCTCTAATATCAGGAAATAATCTACTTATGCCCTTCCCCAGCAGTGGGGAAGCTGAGGCAAGCAGACAGCAGGGCCAGGATCCATGCCAGAAGGCTGTGAGAGTGCAGCAGTCCTGAGGTTCACCCCATCAAATCCAAATCTCAGCCAGGTCCTTCTCTGACCAGCACGGGAGCCCTGTCCGTGGGTGCTGTGTCCCAGCCTGTGGCAGTGGCTGGGCGCAGGCACTGGGTAAGGGATGTGGACCTTGTGCTGTACCCAAGCACAGCGTAGGTTTATTTGCAAGAAACCAGCAGGAATGTTTCAGCGTTGGCACCGGTTAGTGACAGGCTTTTGGAAAAGAGATTTTTCCCACCTGCATGTTATAAAACCATAGTAAATGGAAACTGTAATCTCTCGACATTAAACAAACGAGGAAGCTGCATTCTGAAACTCGTAAGTCACCAGCAGCCTTTACCAAATAATAACAATTGCACTGCTGATGGCCCTGTCTCTCGCTGTTAGCACGCCGAATGACAGAGAGTAGTGTGTGCTAGCAAGAGTATCTCATTTGCTTCAAGTACTGCAAACATTCCTGCAAATCCACAGAGGCTCTTGATAATCTTTTGCAGGTGGTCAGATTTTAAATATTAGAGAAAGTGAAGTAACATATTAAAACAGGAAGATAAGCATTTCCTCTGTTTGTTTTCTGTTCCTTTACTAAAGCAATGTGTCTTATTTGTGTCACCTATTAGATAATTTTGTAAAATCCTAATGGATTTCTGATTTTTTTTTTTTTTAAATTGTGATTTGCAACTCAAGGAAACTGTATCTCTAGTACAGACAATAGACATGAGAAGCAAAATAACTACTTTCCCAACAATGCCTGATGGCTGATAGAAACAATGACAGTAAGATTTAATCTGAATGAGTAACAAAATTTTAAAATGTGGCAAAGGGGTTATACAGATAAATACCATTTTTCCCTGCAGGTACGAACAAAAGGACAGGCTGCCTATTGGTAATCACTGGAAGATTGCAATCCAGTTAATGTGACCTGCAGACTTTTGCCTGATTCACATACAAAGGAAACACAAGGCATTGCATGTTCATGAGGCCATGCTCAAATCTCTTTTAAAGGGCTGTGACTTGGATACAAACAAATCTCACCATCTCTAGCTTAGGTCTGCATTAAATACACTGTTTAGCAAATCTTCCCAGGCCAGATGATCTGATACAAGAAATACATGGATGGAAAATATACATGGCGGTGATTGACTTTTCTCCTTTCAAATGCTTAAAATATTACCTTCTAAAATACCTACCTCACTTTTGAGAAATAGGTCTATTGAACAGAATCTTCAGGGCTTCTCTTTTGTTTGCATATCCTTTTATTCAGAAATCAACTATCTTGATAAATACCCTCTCTGACTACTTTCTGAGCATGTTCTTACCCCCTGCCAGGTGCACTAGTGGGAAGGAATTCTTGTAGGTGGATTTTGCACATTGGTAGTCACAGGTATGACAGGTTCTTGAGCAATTAGAGCAGAACGACACTCAGGATGCCCACTGTCCACTGTATCAAGCATGGTTCTGATGTTCCAACATGAGAATGTCAATCTGAACACACCTTCAGAAGCAGGTGTATGCTTTTGTCTCTTTGTCTTTTGTTCGACCGCATCAGAAGATGCCCATTGATCATGGATGGCCAGGGGAGTGGAGATGACCTTTGGTTAGGCCACCTTTTCCAGGCCCCTCTCTTTGTGGAGCAAGCAGTGCTCTCCTTGAAAAAGCATGCTTGGTCACTCAGGATGCTGCCAAACAAGACTGTTATCTACTGGGTCAGTCTCGAGTGACCAAAGTCCTGAGCCACTTCCTGCATGCAGGGTTGGGTCTGCAGCTTCCAGTGAACTTTTCACCTGCTGCTTTGACCCTCGCCTGTCACTGCAGAGGCTTTACAAGTGTGGGTTCTCCCTTCAAGCCTGGGCAGTGGCTTTTTTAGGTGAGGTGCAGAATGTGCAGAAATGACCCTACCCTTTACTCTTAAGGTTCATCTGCCACAGCCCAGCGAGCTTGGACGGTGACAGCAAAGTCCTCAGGATGTAGGTTTAGTTAGAGTATCCTTCTCTTAGATGGATGACCTTACAGGGCTAAACGAGCTCCATCTGCCTGCGTTTGGAGTTAGAGTTGTCCTTCTCCTAGGATGGTTGCCTGAAGGCTATTGAGCCCATCCTGGCCATGGACACACTTTGTCTGACCCTTCAGTTGTGATCTGTCTGGCATGGGAGACCCTACTGGAGGCACATGCCACTGCCAGCATGAGGCAATACCTCACGAGGGCACGCAAGCTCCTCCCCCACAACAAGGGGGTGCCCGTGGAGGGAGCACCACAGACAACTGCAAGAGAAATGTACGGAACAGAACGAAGGTCTTTGTGTGACATTCATTGACCTCACTACAGCTTTTGACACTGTGAGTAGAAAGGGCCTGTGGCAAATCTTGGAATGATTAGGATGTCCCCTGAAGTTCCTCAAAATGATCATTTTGCTACATGAGAGTCAGCAGGGCCAAGCCAGATATGGCGTTGCACTCTCTGAATCCTTCTCAATAATCAATGGTGTGAAACAAGGCTTCATTCTTGCACCCACTCTATTCACAGCCTTCTTCAGCACAATGCTCCAAAGGGCCATGGCAGACCTCGATGCAGAAAATGGCACTTACATTTGATATGGTACCGATGGGAGCCTATTTAACCTACGGCGACTGAAGGCCTACAACAAGACCCTAAATCACCATGTCCCAGAGTTGCTTTTTGCTGACAATACTGCCCTCGTTGCTCACACGGAAGCAGCTCTGCAGTGCATAACATCCTGCTTTGCAGAGGCTGCAGATCTTTTTGGGCTGGAAGTCAGCTTGAAGAAGACAGAAGTTCCTACCAGCCTGCACCACAGGAAGACTTCCATCATCCTCACATCACCATAGGCAAATCAGAGCTTAAGTCAGCCCAGCAGTTCAGCTCTCTGGGATGCATTATTTCCTCAGATGCCAAGATCGACAAAGAGATAGACAACAGATTAGCAAAGGCACACAGTGCATTTGGAAGACTTCATAAAAGAGTCTGGAGCAATAAACACCTGAAGAAAAGTGCAAAGATTGTTGTCTACAGAGCCATTCTACTGCCTACTCTTTTATATGGGTCTGAATCATGGGTCATCCACTGCCACCACCTTGAACACTTCCATCAGTGCTGCCTCTGTACAATCCTAAACATCCACGGGACTGACCCCGTGACCAATGTTCCTGTCCTTGACCAGGCAGGGGTCACCAGTACTGAGGCCATGATACTGAGGACACAGCTGTGCTGGGCAGGGCATGTCTCCAGGATGGAGGATCACCTCCTCCCTAAGACTCTGCTCTGTGGTGAACTTGCCACTGTCTGCTGCAACAGAGGAGCCCCAAAGAGGAGATACAAGGATTCCCTGGAACAATCCCTCAGCTTTGGCCATATTGACTGCCAGCAGTGTCCACTCCGGCCTCCAATGGGGAGACATGGAGACACCATCCATAACTGAGCTGCTGTCTCCTTTGAGAAGACACATGGAATCAGTCTGGAAGAGAAAAGACAGCACAGGAAGAGCCGTGCCTTGGCTGTCCCCTCACAGGACATTTTCTGCTCTGCCTTTTGCGGCCGCACTGCCTGTCCCACATTGGCCTCATCAGCCATCAGCACACTTGCAGCAAGCCTGGGGAGAGACCTTCTGAAATCTTTGTTTGAGAAGCCAAGCCATGATGAGTCACAGATATTTATCTTTTCCACTACCACCCTGATGTACACTTAAACCTGGTCAGATGTACCTATTACACTCATCCGTCTAGTTTTTCACCTAAAATGTGATACACCCAAAAAACCACATTACTTGTGTTTACACCACAAGTTTTTTAGGAATAAATTTTCTCAGACAACCAGGATAGAAAAAGCTATCAGACAAGCTGGAAAATGATGTATAAAAATTAAAGTAACTAATTCTCTAGTAACATATATACTTTGGAACAAGATAAAATAGAAAATGTTTTCACCTTTAACTAATGATTTTGCAGAAAAATACTTATTTTCCTTGCAATTTAATTGTGAAATACAGGATAAACCTGTTCCTTGCTTGCTTTAATGATTTTTCTGGAGATTTAAGTAATATTTGAGAGCCCTGAGACAGATTAGTTTTGGGTTTTTTTGAGATTTACCCAGGCCTTTGCATGCTGAATGCCAATAGATGGTTTGAAGCAGAGGCTGGAAACCTACATTTGAGAAGTAATTTCCTGAAAGCCATCGAGCATTTGGGGCCTGTAAAGATCTTTCTTGTTTCTTTCTGTTATCGTGTATCATCATTTGGTGTAACATAGGATGCTCTGGGAAAGCAAACCTAGGACTGAAGGTCAGGACCTCACTAGTGAAACAAAATTGTTACTGCTGCTTAGCTGTACATGAAAAATCAATCTGGTTGCTGAAGTGTCTTTTCTTAACCAGGCTTCCTAAGTAGCCTTTCCCCCACTTATAGGTGGCAAATAACCTTCAGTTAATTCATCTACAAATCCACAAATACATCTCTTTGTCCCTGTGGCTGATCTATGTACCTGATAGTGTGTGCTATGAAAATCCATGTGTTCCCAACTTTCCTGGTCACCTTGAATGAGGTAAGCCCAATTTGGAAATCCTTATTGTGGAAATGAAAAAAGAAAGTAGGAGAGCATGCTTTCCCAGGGCTGCCCTGCAGCCTCGGTGGTGACGTGAGAGTTATAGGAATGTAGTATCAATTTTCCTGTATATTTGTATATATTTAATATATTTGTATATTTGTATATATTTGTATATATTTATATGTAATTTTTCCTATTTATCATTACCAATTCATTAAAGTTGTGTAGTTTAGTTTCCAAACCATAAGTCTCTCTCCCTTATTCTCTCTCCTTACTTTATCAAGGAAGAGAGGATAATTAATAGACAGCATCTGTCATTCAGTTTAATTGCCGGGCCAGTGTTAAACCGTGACAGATTTATTGGCGCCCGACGTGGGGCCTGAGCTAATTAGCTCAAGCCGAGTTCAAATTTTGACTAATTTGCCTGAATAGTTTGAATTCCAACTGCAGTGGGAGAATGGCTTTGCTGAGTGGGAATCAGACCTGTTTCTTTGGAAATTTCACAGGGATGGAGATTAAACCAATTGTGCCATACCTTTGGTATTCAGGGTATGTGATATGTGCTTTTGCAGCTAGGATTAGTGTGACAATGTGGTTTATTTTTCGTAAGAGCTGCTTAAGAACCATTGTTGCAATATGGTCCTCAATATTGATGTATATTGTGGTGCATGGTGCAGTGGTGTTTCATACAGAGATAAAAAACTTGGTTGGTAATTACACTTTCAGTTTTTATTTGGGAAATTATACCACTCCATCTTATTTTTAACACTGTTTGGTCTGATCTGGTCTCTTATAAGTGTGATTGAGGCCACTTTTAAAAATGAGTTTTTAAAACTCTTCTTTTCATGATATCTCATAAATAAACTTCAGTGAATGAGTTGAGAAATAACAGGGAAGTTTTGATCTGTTTTGTGAGCAGGTGAACCAAAAGATCTTTCTCTCTTATATGGGAACTGGGTAATTGCTGGAAAAAAAGAGTCATGGTCCTGTTATTAGTGTACTATAAGCTTTTTAAAATAAAGTAGCTGTGACCTCTGTAAACAATTACATTCATTGAAATGATGGTTCCTGAGGCTGGGACCTTCAGGCAACAGGAATCACAACATGGGTCCAGATCCAGTCTCCACAGCTGAGCAAGACTGGCTGTGGCTTCCCAAACCTCTGAATACAAAGTCTCAGGAGGTTAGAGGAGTTTTTGCAACTCAGACTCACTTCTAATTAGAAATGAAATACCAAAAATTGTTTTTGAGGAATGAAATGGAAGCCTAAAAGCAAAATGAAATTAAAGGTCAATCTTAAACTTACCAGGCTGATGCAGGACATGGATTTAATAACAAAACAAAACAAAACAAAACAAAACAAAAAATTAAAAAAAAAAATTCCATTTTGAGGAGGGAAGAAAAAAAATTAAAATTACTAGATAGGTAAAAGATAGAATGGCTTAGTATGTAATAGCATCCTCTGAAATATGATGCAGAGGGGAAAATGTGAGCAAGTTCAATAACTTTAAAAAGTAAATAAAGGTAACAGTTGAGGGGCACTGGAAGAGAGACTGGCTACACTTGGACTTATCTGCAGTGAGGTAAAGCAGCAATGCAAAATTAAATATAATATAGAATTAAACTTTGACAATATAGTGGATTTTAAAAGAAGAAAGAAAGAAAGCTGCTCTACAGAATTTAATTTGAATCATTCTTGCTTCCTTATAGCATTTAAGAAAACCTGGTACAATTTTGCATGCACAATTCAAACTAATCAGAAGATGATTTATTAATTTATTATTTTTTTAATTTCTAGGTTCTTTTTACATTTTGGTAATACTGTTTTCCATACCTATGCAGTTGTTAGTCTGGAGAGCTTTTAGATAGTGAATGTTTAAGCAGGCTCTAGGTAAGTCTGAAGCCAAAAGAACTTATTTATTTACCTTTATTTTCCTTTAGGGGCAATTAGATCTTCCCTTCACAAGTGGTGCAGCAGCATTAATAAATTCTGAATTCTCTTCATTTGAGACAAAGCTGTCATTACTTCCCAATATTTTGGGTGATAGGAACTGCCCAGCTCTCATGCTAAGTCACAGGGTGCAGCCTCATGAATGTTTTTGCCATGGCCTGTTAAACTTCCATCCCTGTTCCTAGGCAGGGCAGATAGCCAGCGAGAAGTGATGAGTGCTTTTCATGCTAAGGAACAATACATGAAGACTTTCCAAATTAATTTAACATTCGTAAGGAATGCTGTTGGCTGCATCAATCCAAGATACGCTGGCAAGCAGGAAATTATTTTCCCTGTGGATGATGTTTCTATCCCTTCCCCCTCCCCAAGACCCATACGGTGAGAGGGAGGAAGAGAGATTTTGTCTTCTAGTGAAATCTAATTGTGGAGCTGTCGGGGAGGGGAAGGGTCAGGGGAAGGCCAGCATCAGAGTCTCCACAGAAAGCAGAGAGACATCTCCTGGACAGAGATGACCCCAGTGGCCCCACCAGCACCCTCCATCTTTGGGTCTCACCTCAGGGACAAGCTGGCCTTGGTGGTGGGAGCTAAGCTGGTGGAAAAGCATTTCTCCTTCCTGTACTGTCTGGAGGGAGGCTTCAGGTTGCACCCTCCCCAGAGACTAAACTCAATACAAAATTCCTGGTTTAGATTGTTTCCTTGAGGTTTAGTGGGTCCTTTGGCCTTTGTTAATTCAACACGTCTTACAGTGCTGCTGTGATTTGTCACAGTTTGTGAGATTTCCATTCCTGAGTGAAGTGAGCATCTGCATGTCAATGAAAAGCCACCACGACCATGGGTGCCATCTGTACAAGAAGAAGGCTGGAGTGCTTCTGCTGGTGGCCTGGGTCTCTGGCAGGTAATGACATGACTTAACCTAGAAGTGAAATCAAAAGTGAGATTAGTTGGAGCTGTGCATGGTGAAAACAGGAGAGGCTCAAAAAAGAGGGCTTGTGTGCAGAAGGTCCAAAATGTGGAAACTGCAAAGATTGAATGTGAAGTATCCTGAAATTTCTAGGGGTTGTTTTGTGATAGATTTGATCTCTGAACTGTATAAAAGCAATCCCATACCACATTAGGGGTGACCTAAAAGCCTCAGTCAGTTGGATCAGGAGTATTTAAAAAATGTTGAGGAATTCTGACGTGGAAATAACTAGGAAGATTTATAGTAATCAGAAAATTATTTACTGTTTATATGCAGTTCATGCTTTCCTTCTTCACTTTGGCATGTAGAAAATACAGGTCTTTCAATATCTGTATTATTCTTAGTCATCGAGTCCCTGAAAATATCAATATATATTACATAATCAGTCAGAAAAGACCAGATTTCTAGACCTTAATCCTAATCTTATTTCCTCCTTTCTTCCCACCATTTCTGTAGTTCTTGTCCTTGTAACACTGTGATTGTTGTGCAGCTTTAAATAAACTCTACACTCTCTCCCACGAGCTTTGCATTTAGCTCTTGGTGCCCTGCAGCCCATGAAAGTTTCTTATGTTTGCAGTGGAAGCGTTTCAATAGCAAGGGAGGAAAACTTCAAGTTTAATTCAAATGTGCAATCTGGTGTGAGCACTTGCACAACTGGTTAAATCAACCTTCAGGTAAACCACGGGGCATGACTTTCCTTCTCGCTATGGTCACCTATGAATGTTAAGGTTAGTGGAAAAGAAAATCTACTGAAAAGTGACAAGCCTCATGTCGAGAAGTTCAGCCCTTCCAGTGACTGCAGTTTAGGGCTCAGGGCTGCAATTGAGTTACTGCAGTTGAGCAGGTTACCATGCATCAGCTAAGCTGCAGAAACAGTCCGTGTGCGTCCTCCTCGTCTTTGACAAATGTAAGGTGATTTGACTTAGCTTAATCTATTTTCATTGCAGGCTAAATTGAATTACCTCATATTTATGATGAGCTATAAGGGCACTCAAAGAGAGTTATCTGGGTTCAACTGATCTCTGGTAACTTGCTTAGCCATGGTAGCTTGACTGTGGGTATAAACCCTGAGCCACCTTGTGCTCACAGGAGAGAGCTGACGTGAACTTCAGCGGACACAGATTTATAACTCCCGATGAAGTAGTTTGGGATGTGGTAAGTCATTGACGGAATGGCTGGAGTTGGCTTTTAAAGGAATAAAGTAGCTTGTAGGGCACTTTCTTAATAGAGTTTTGATCCTGAAACATCGTTCCCTTGCCCGGACTTCAGAGCCTGTATATAGTTTGAGCTTAAGCAGCACAGAGGCTTGCTTGCCTTTCCTTTCTCAGCTGTTTCAAGCAGACATTTGGGATAGAGCTGGGCTGACGGCTTAACTCCCTGTGGGTTTTCTGTGAGGGTGCTTTGGCAGAGTAAATTAGTTTTAAATTCCGTTGGTCTACTATAACCTAAGTATTCTTAACTGAATTGTAAATTTAAATGTTAAGCATTGCACTGAATGTTTAAATAATTCTAAAAGCACTTGGAGCATGGGATAAGTGCTGTAAAAATCTAAATAAATGAGTAAATTAGTTAACAGCATATGTGGTAATGTGAACTACTACATGCCTGCAAAAAGGAAGCGCTGTGCTCGAAATGGTTGCCAGGGCTTAACTTTCCTTGATACATGTAAAACCTTTTCACATTAGAAGGACACCTTTTTTCACATTTAGCCTACTCTATAACTGGGAGGAGAAGATGAAGCTGGCAGTTTAGACTGTCAAACAGAGGTTTCAGCTCAGCAGTGAGGTTCAAAGAGATTAATTTGAACTCTGTTGTTTACGCTACTGATCTCATACCAGCTGGGTTTGTGGCATTAAGATGTCAATAGTACAACAGAATTTAACTAACAGTTTCATCACTGACATCATCTTTTGAATGTACAGATGATTGCATCCTTAGGTACTGGGACATATTTCTTTAGGAGAAGATTCTTTGTATGCTTTCATGCAGGAGAAAGAAGGGGAGGGAGGTGGAAAGGGAACCTTGAGGTAAAGCTAATTATA
Source organism: Heliangelus exortis (assembly GCF_036169615.1). NCBI lineage: Eukaryota > Metazoa > Chordata > Aves > Apodiformes > Trochilidae > Heliangelus > Heliangelus exortis. The sequence continues at coordinate 92,138,374 of NC_092423.1, forward strand.
GAATGTCCTAGTAGCCATGTGGTTTATTTAAGAAAATTCCAGCAAAAAGGTGCCCATTTTCACATGGCACAAATCCCCTTATTTTTATTTTTCTTCCAAATCCCCCTTCTTCCTTTCAACTGGCACGAAAACAGAACAGCTAAGGTAAAAATAAACTGTCCTATGTGCAGCAGCATTACTATTTTTAATGGCTCAACCTTTAAAAGAGTAGCAAAGCCTCTTGGGAATGCAGGAAGAGTTGATAATGGAGCTTCTCCTACACATATCCCATATCCCCCTCTAGCCCTCTACCTTCGATTCCATACAGTAATTATTAATTAAAGATATCTGGACTGTCTTTCACTGAGGATCCTCTGGTAAGTCTCTTGGTCCAACGTAGTCTGTGTGAGGTTCAAACTGGTTTAAGATCATTGACCTGGGAGGCTGATCACTAATGTTCTTAAAAAGAAGGAAAAGAAAGGATAGGAATATTAAAAAAAAACCCACAAATTCAATGCATCTGGCTTAAGGACTTGAGAAATTATTTCAGTGGGTGAGATGGTTTTATTAATAAAGCTTACAGGATCAGTCCCTTGTTGAACAGGCTTTGCTACTGTCCCTAGGTGCTGAGGGGCATGGGTGGGGGATGCAGTTGAAGTGGGGAATGATGAACTTTTGGGGAAAATAAGTAAAGCGATGCCTAAATGTGAAATGGTTTTGCTTCACAAAATAATGGTACAGCAAAATTTGACTTAAACGTTCTCTAAAAGCCTTTTCCCCTCTGTGCTGTCGTGAGTGCTGTACCCCCTTGAAGCCCTGTGCCTTTGAAGGAAATCACAATGTAATCCTTTGGTTTGGCACGCATTGTCCCTTAATGACAGGCATTACATTTGCACAGTACCATAAATCAAAGCTAGAGACTGTTTTAAATAGGCTGCAGATGCGTGTGGACTGTTGGCTCTCTGAGTGGCACTTTGCTGGAGAAAGGAGGGGGAAGCCATCCCACAGCAGAGGCTCCAGGTAGAATAGGGCCAGCAGAGGGGGTTCCCATTGCCACAGTATTTTCACTTCACCTGGGATTTAGCTCTACATGAAGACCTGTTTAGCAGAAGGAAATGCTTTTTTTTGACTATGACCTCTGAAGGGTTTAATTGGGATTTAACTGTTCCTATTTTTTCCATGCCATGTGGGAGTCTGGAGCCTTGTTTACAAGGTGTGTCATATCCTCTCAACCCCAGAGTCCCTCTCCCCCTTCTTTCTTTTTATGTTCTGGACAAACCGGCAGAAAGATACTTTTAAAGCAAATGAGCATAGAAAAAACCACGATTACTGTCCCTGATTTCACTGTGAAAACTTTACAACAGCAGTACTGAAAAATCTTCCCCTACCCCTCCTACTCCTTCTAAGAGAACGAAAAAATCCATCAAATTAACACATCAATGAGTTGATTGTAATCTCCAGGGTTCAGTGTAGCACTTTCTAGCCTCTCAGACAGGAGGCCAGCATGATTTATCAATGCAAACCTAATAGCATCAATATGAATCTAACTAAAAATCAATATTTCATTACCAAATTGTTAGTGAGAATGAAGAAAAATTGCCAGAGTCAGAGCATTCTCTAGGGTAGGAGCATCTGGAGTTCAATGTGACAAGATGAGTGATGCATGACTCGGGGCCTGGGGAAGGACACTGGGAGGACAGGCCACTACGTAAGGCCGAAGACTCACAAAGAAAGCACTTACTTTTTTTTTAAAAAAAGCTTTTTCTCAGAAGAAAGAAAATGTCTGAGAAGAAAAAAATGGAAGGCACGCTGATATATACTAAAACTGATGCAAAGTACCTCAAGCAACTGAATCTGAACAGATCAGCCTCTTCTGTGGACACCTACATAGAGCTGGTTTTCACAAGAGACGAATGGGGAAAATAAATTCAGTGGTCCAGATCCTGATTTCAGCTACAAAGGACAGAAATTTATAATAGCTTGCACAGAGGAAATACTTTGGTTTCAGATCCCATGTAGCTGAAATTAGATTTGGTATACCATACTCTGGATTTTCTGAAATTTCAGATTTGTGGTGCTTTTCTGTAGATTACAACTCAAAGGTAGACTGAAATGTGCTATCAAGAAAGCAGCAGTACTCAAAATAGTCTGTTCACTTAAAATGCATCCTAGTAATTAAAGTGCTTCTTATTTAAGGAAACAGAGCAAGAATGGTGTGGAATAGTGCCAAAATAGATTCAAAGCATAACTTTATATTACATTATGTCATAGGTCTATTCTGGCAGCATGGCAGGAACTTAGAAGAAAAATAGGGACAAAAGCACTGAAATGCAACTGTCATTTGAGTGTCTTAGTCTTATTTTACACAGTTTCAATATATATTGGCAGATGATGGTTGTAGGTTCTATGCATTTCCTTCACTAGGGATATCAGAAAGTAATCTGAATACATTGCAGCTGCTGTGCAGTTGTGTACCTGTGTCTGTTTGGTTTGGGAAAGGCCATGTAATGCGACTTCTGCAGATTTCAATATTTGTTTTTTATGCATCCTGTAGTCTTCTGAGGGGAAAAGAATGGGGTCTTTCTGTGGCCTTTAAATCTACAGCTTCTGGAATCAGGTTATGTGTGATCATCTCAGCTTTTAGCTTTTGAGGAAAAAACCTTTTAATACTTGCATTGGGAAAGAATGGTCAAAAAGAGCATTCCAGAGGATCAGAAACCAGGAAGAAAGCCTCATCTCTACCAAACAAACATCTTCCATGTCCTCATTTATTTGGCTAAGACTGCTCCATATGGCTCAATTAAACTCATTCCTCTTTCCTTTCTCTTTTTCTTTATATATAATATAAATATAATATACTAATATACTATACTATAGCTATAATACATCTACTTTTTTTTTTTTTTTTTTTTTTTTTTTTAAGAAGAAGAGAGAGAGAATTTCCAGGTTAGTTGAACTTATTGCTCAGAATAAAATTTCTCCTAGCCCCTGTGTTTCTAATTCTGGCAGCCTGTGATACATCACTAATCTCTAATTCCCTTACTCCCTAGGATCTGTCATTATTTTATGTATTGACTAATACAGTTGTCTCAGGGTAAATTTCCCCTGAAATCGAAGTTTACTTCTTGTATAAGAAGTGAAGTCTACTCCCTTTTATAAATGACAGACTCCTTTTAAAACTTTGCATTTACTGAAAGCAGTCAAACTAGAAACGCATGGTGGGTTTGGTTTGCTTTTTTGTTATGTTTTTTGTTTCTAATGAGGTATTAGCAGTACTTTAAACTGAGTAAAATGGAAGGCCAAATACGTATTTGATGATTTCAAGGTTTTCAGAGGCAGATGAGACCTGAAGGTATCAGTAATTAGAGAAGTTTATGTTTTGTTATCAGGAGTGCCTTAAAGTTATTAATGCCAATAAAAGGTTCTACTTTGTTTCCATTAAGACTATCCAGGCTCAAGAACTGAACGGGTCCAGTATTTTGTTTAAATTTACAGATATTATAACAAATGCTTTGCAATACAAGAAGTGAACACAATGTTTCAGTAGGTCTGCCATGTTAACTGAAAATAAACTTCAATAAATTTTAAATGAAAAGGAATAAGTAATAACACCCCATTCACCACCCCAAGCATCCCAAAGACTTTTGAAAGGTAAACTAGTTCCTAATTTGTACTCTTTTTTCTTCCATGGCTTTCACTTCATAGCTCTCTTCCTTTATGGTATCTATTCACGCTTTCTCTGTAATACTTAAAATATGTTTGAGTTTCTGTTATATTTTGGAATTTGAAATGGAGCCTTTTGGCTCCATAAAACTAAACAAACTATTGGTAAAGAGGCAAAGACAGTAATTTCTCTCACATGCAGAGAGTAAATGAGGACAAACATTGGATAGAAATAATACTTTTTATTTATTTATTGAGAATTTCATTTTTATTAATTTCTATGTTTCACTTTCTTCTGAAACTGTTCTTTCTCATACATGTTAAGAAAAGTTATTCTTGAAGCAATTCCAGAACTGAGTGACATCTTTGCTGCTAATGAACAGAAAGAAGAAAACAGAAGACAAGATCCAATCAGACAGACTAATTAGGGCACCCAGCCAGGATGCGGCCTTGAATATTCACTGCATATTTTTCATTAATACCATAGTGTGAAAATCCTTGCACTCAAGCTGATTGATACCATCTACCATCCAATCATCCTTAGTGATCAGTGAGAAATAACTGAAAAGATCAGGAAACATCCGTAACAGTTTCAGGAACTGCTCAACTGAAAAAAACAACACCCTTAAACACACAATCATGCACTAGCAACTGTGCAATGTCTTGATTGAAAAACTGAATTTTATGCAATACTGTGCTTAATAATTTGTTTCAGTTTTGCAAGGGGAAACTTCATTCAGAGATCAGATCACAGCTGAGCAATAGCTATGAATGCTAGAGGACAGACACAAGAATGAAAGAAAAACACCTCTGTGGGGAAGAAATATTTTCTGGTTGTTTTAGACATGAAACTTCAAAGCAAACCCAAAGCCAGTATCTTTTACTGTTTGGATCTTGCTCATCAGGTGCACTGATTCCCTGGGTGCATTGGAAACCAAGTGGCCCTGTACGTGTGCCCCAGTCTGACATCAGCAAGCAGTCAGAGGAGCACTCTGCCTGTACCTCTGTGCTGCTTGTTTTCTTCATTTGCATCATACATGTAAGAAGAAGAACCTGTGCTAGTTTTGATTTCAAATATTGGTATCAAAGATGTGGCATGGCAATGTAACCAATTAAACTGTAGGCATTTTATTTCTCATTGCATCAGCACTGCTTCTTCTGCCTATCTTCAACCAATTCTTTTTTTTTTTGACACCTCTGTATAGACCAAGAAAATTATGGAAGAATTATTTTCTATCCTTTCATTGGTTTCAAAACAGTCCAGTTATGTCTGCAGTCATCCTTTTCAGGGACTTTTGAACACTTGACATTTTTGTTCCTGTGGATGTGCATGGAAAATAAATACTGGTCCTATAGCAGAAATGAACTGAAAGATGGACTGATTTTCCTGTTACAAGTCTTTGAAGTCTGGGGAGGAGGAAGGCTTTAACTTAGATTTTCCCTTTGGATAGAGGGAACAGAGCTGGTATCAGAAAATGTAGGGAAGCACCCATTCAGCAGTTACAACTAATCACAGGTACTGAAACCTGACTCACAGACATGCCATACAAGGGACAACTTGTAGTTACCTTGCTCTGCTCATTTAACACTTATCTGCTTTCATTACTGGAAAGTCTCTTAAGTTTCATTCCTCTATTCATTCCCTAATGCTCAGTGGAAAGTGAATGGACCTTCTGGTTTCTAACACTTCAGTGTTATGTTGCTAGCTCCTTGAAACCAGTTTTTTTCTTTTGCTCTTAGTTTTTGGAATCTCTTTCTCTCACTTACATCTTATTGTCTCCCCATCATCCTGTCACATCTTTTTATATTCTGTGTTCCTTCCAGCCTCCTCAGTTTAGATTTTTGTTTTATACCTTCTAGTTCACTTATAGTATTGCCCTTCTTAAATTCCTAGTGTTTTATCTTGATTCTAACCAGCAATATCTGGTGGTACACTAACCCTCCTTTTAGTGTTGCTTGTGCACTGAGTAAGCAAAAGGCCAGCTGAGGGGCTTATTCCCTATAATGAGACTTTATAGACTTCATGGTATACTTGACAGAGTCCTTGATAGGAGTCTTTTACAGTAGGAGTAGCTAAGTAGTAGCTAAAACATTGTGTTCTCTGAAGAGTAAATGCTTTGGTTCACTGCCAAGTTTCTGTTTGATTATAAAGAAATTGGAAAGGGACATCCATCCAGGTCTAATAAAGCAATTGTTCATTTCTTAAGGAAAAAAATGAGGAGAAAAACGTTATTAGAATAGCTGATACATTTGGCATTTTATGTATTTATTTGCATATCTGCAAGGCTTGTGGGTAAAATAGACACCTGCTAAATGTATGGTGTGACTGATGGTAAAAATGGATTCTTTTCACAGGTTTGGTCTTTACAACCAAGCAGGCTTAAGAATTTTGCCATTTACATAACACAGCATAAATTGTTTCACAGTAAATCTACTTAGCAACTTTATTTATGGAAGAATGACATGTGCATTTTCTATGACACTTAATACTTTGGGTCTTTATTTTGACAAAATTGTTGTTTTACTCCCTTCTTCCCCAATTACATAGAGTTAAGATGTGGTTAGGCACTTTGTCTGAAAGGTAAGTTTCAATAGGATTCTGTTATAATGTAGAATTTTGTGTTTGAAGCATTAATGTGTGGCACTTCTATGCAATGCTTGTTATTTATTCTTTTCCTGTGGGCTTTCAGATGTAAAATAACATGAAATTTGGCCTTTTTAGAGTATTTAATTGCTGGGATGGTGAATCTGTCATGAAAAATTAGGACACTTTTACTGTTTTGGCTTCAGACACTCTTTTATGCACAGTTTAGACTTACAACCATGCTTCCAGTTCTCCTCTCCACTGGTGCATAATAGGTTTATTATTTGTATTGTGGAGAGACTCCGGGTTCACATTTAGGGCCTGGTTAGAGTGAGAATGGAAAAAAACAGCAATGAAAAGACATAATTCCTGATTTCTCTGGTCTTTGGCCTGGGGAAAATTTTTGTCTTTTCTTCCTATATGATCTTCACAGTTACCACTGAGGTACAGTTAGGGGATGTGCTTCAGACACTTCCTTGCACACACCTCACTTTGGAAGAACAAATTAAACCTGGCAGCAGCTTATCCAGTACCCTTCCTCTTCTTCCTGCCCTCTTCATGGGCAAGTGGTTGGTATAGGTGTACATGAAGAGCCAGGCACTCATGATCACACACATGTTCTCCCGAGCTTGTTCTCACCCTGAAATGTGTTTTTGTCTTGCTGGATATTTATTTGCCTTTTCTTTTTACCTATGATGCTTTCTAGCAAGTTTCTCTTTGTGTCTGTGGCAGGTCACTTAATAAATGAACAGTGGGGCTCTGGGGTGGTTATCAGCTGATACCCTTGAGTTGTTCTATTGAACTTGGATGGTTTATATGATTTTTTGACATGAGATCACCTTTTCTAAAGCCTTCTGAAGGTCTCTAGTGGGTAGTCAACTCCAGTACTAAAAGAATTCAGTTCTGACACAGAAATCATTAATGAAGTTTTTTTCGAATTGCTTAGAGCTTTGGCCAGAAGTTCTAGTGGAAATGGTGTACTGAGAAGAGCTGCTAACTAGTATAGACTAGAAGGTTTTTTCTTCTTTTCTTCTACCCTCTTCAAATCTTTTAGCTCTTTTTTAGATCTGGGTGGGGTTTTTTTGTTTCTTTTCTTAATTTCTTTATTATCTGTATTTTATTTCTTTAAGACATTTATTTAGCAACAAAGACTCTTCTAAAAAAAGCAGGGATTTTCCTTGAATTAGCCAGTGCTAACTTCAGTGCTGCTCTGCCTGCATTACTGCATGTGGTCAAAGGATAAAATTAGAGGTCAGACTGATCCTTTGTTTCTTCTAGTTCACACTCAGCTGTAGGACTACTTGTTTTAAGCAGGTGTGACTTCATGTATCCCTGTGAATCAAGGCCTTGCTTCTTTGCCATACTTTCCACCTAGTTTATATTGCTGTTAACTTCTTCACTACTATGTGAAGTTTAACTTGGAGGAACAAATTCTGTGTTTCTGTCTTTGGGTAAAACCACTTCTACCAACAGAGGTGTAAGTATATACCCTGCATAGAGAAGTCTTATTTCTGACTTATGTGGTTCAGATTTATCCAAAATCACTTCTCAGTGGACTTGAGGGAAAATCTCAAGATTTCTGTAACAGAACAATATTTTATATTTAATATTCTTTGTGGTCTTAGCAATCTAGCACGTAAGTGTACAGGGTAAAAAGGAATATGCACTTTCATTTTTACAGATAAAAAAAGGTTTTAAGGAAAAAGTCTCTTTAAAAGACCCATTAACTGATAAGAGGGTCGGATAGTTTGTTGCTATGTGAGTAAGGCATTAATCTAAATTTTCGAGATATTCTGTTTAAGTTACAATTTTTGCCCTCATTTTCTTTTTTAACATAAGCATGCCACTTTAGCCACAGTGTCAACCACCTTGAAGACTCTTTTCTCCATGACAACATTGCATAGCCTGCTGCTGCTTTCTTTATCACAATTAATATTTGTTCCCCGTGTATAAAGCAGTTCATAGGAAAGACTCTTCTCCCAATGTACTTGGCCTCTACAAAACTCTGACTGGAAGTCCAGGGATGCAGGAGCTGGAAGTCACAGGCAGTGCCGGGGACACGTTTTCTTCAGGGAGAGAACACCTACCAAAATCAAAATTAAAACCACTGTACATTCCATACTATTAAGACTTGCTGCAGAAGGTGATTTTGTGGTATAAGCATCACATCTAAAATATTTACTGTCCTTATGGACACAAGTTAAAATTTAGCCAGAACTGGTTCAAACCTCTATTCCTGAGGTGCAATGTAGTGCACATAATGCTTTTTGTAGATTTGAAATGTGAAGCATTTTTCAATGTGGCATGGTTCTTGTATGTAAAAGAAAAAATCTTGGACTAGACAAGATACACAGACTTTGCACCAGACTTCTTACCCTTCTGCTTCTCCAGGTAAGTAGTAGTGATTGCATGTGATTGCACACAAGTCTTCAGTTTTCTGTCCATAGAATGTGTAAAGTGGTTCCAAGTAAAAAACACTATTTATGTACAGAAATATAGAAGCATTGCTTGTATGAAGAATGGTTAGGAAAAAAAAGACAGAAGTCCCAATGTTCTCTGGTGTTGATCTACTTAGCTCCAAATTCCAAATGCAGGGGGGAGGGACAACCCCTTCTAATTCATCTTAATAAGGTGACTGTAAGTTGGCAAGTCTTTATTTTTTATTACTCTGTCTAGTCCAGCCTCCTTAGATAGGAGTCAAATTGTTGGCACAGAAACATCCACTTTTCTTGGTCTTGTTCCACTCTGCTTCCAGTATTAGCTTGAGGACCATATACAGGATTAATCTAAAGGGAGAAAAAAAAAGCATTAAGCAAAGCCATAAAGATAATTAATCTAAGTTTGAAAGAGATATTTTCTTCTTCTTCTGCCATCCCTTTGCTAGAAATGTGCAAGCACTTTCCTCTACAGTGGGAGGCTGAGAGGTGCTATTTGCTTTACTGGAGCATAGCTTCCCCCCATCATCTCCTCTCCACACTATTTGCCCCAGTCTTAAGGGCTGTCATCAAGGACTGCCTTATATGTTACTGGAGTTCATTGTTGTTTCAAGCTAATCCCAGATATTAGCTAAAGCCATCAAATCAACCATGCGCAGCTGTGCAGGGAGTCTGGGAGGACTCCACTCCAAGTTCCTCAGCCTTTTTAATTTTTATCTTTCGATTTCGTTTTCTTAATGACATATATGTGAACAGTGGGCTGGAGACGGAACGTCTTGACGTACACGCATGCAAAAATCAGTGCTGTATTTTTTTCCCCCTTTAATGATATTTCATTCCAATGAGCTCTTTCTATCTAGCCAGGGTTCTGCTTAATTAGATATTTAAATGATTGGAGCAACACTGTTTCTTTAACTCCTAACTGCGACAAACACATGCGAAACATACTGTTGGCGGCATTTAATCAACAGCAGTCAATTTATCATTTTCACAGTTTTAGTGAGTGGTTATGAATCACTAAAATCACAGGTATTGTAGATGCAGCGTTGTGGCACTATCATTAACAAATATACAGTGCACAGAGGGATGACTTGGTAATTGAGTGGGACTAATAAGAATACATCATTTAGCTGTGTGTGACAAACTGTGCCTCAAAACACAAGCATGGAAAATTCACGTTTTGCTTAATAAATAAATTACACAGCCAATGTATTATACATAATTTGTGTCCTCATGGATTTGAATGATATATAATGCATGGTCCAAGTCATTTATTTATTAGGACTAACTATATATATTGTAGGTGGGGAATTTTAAACTCTAGAGTAAGACCTGCATAGGTAACTGTTACAACTACTGAGTTTGATTGGGCAGCAAATGAGGCTGTGCATTTGGGGAGCTGCAAACACAGGCAAGTGTTTCTAATGTTGCAAGCTCCAGTGTGTTTATAAACTTCACTTTCCTCCATTTATTGAGGGATAAAAGGAGTAAAGCTGAAGCTTCACTGGAGAGGTTGGTTGTATGCTACTTATTTAATGAAGGAAAACAAAGTGTTTCCTCCATAAAAAGAAAATAGTGATTGAGGCAAGGAGCATTACTTTATCAGGGTACTAATCATCACTTCTTTGTAATGTTTTAGAAGGGGCAGTTTCACACTTGAGGACCTGCTCGCCTGCTGGCAAATTAAATGAAAATGGCAAATAAACAAACCTTCTTCACTTGAGCATCTTGCAGAAGCAATGAAAGAATATTTGACTCACCGATGATTTCAAAATAATTCCCAATAGGTGCCCTGAAGTTTTTCAACTAATGTGCTCTGTAGCTGACCTATTGCATTTTGTTTCAAAGATTTCACAAATCTCTACTTACAGTACTTTTCCCTCCAGAACCCTGTGGGTTTTCTCTAGTGTCTAGCAACAGTGATTTCATTTCAGGAGTCTGTTTTCTTCTACCTTCTTGACTGAATTGTAGTACCTTGTAGGATGCTTCTTAGAGCATCTGAATGTAAATGCATTCTGCAAAAGTAATATTTTAAAATTAAAGTAGGTTTTATTTTAAAATATCATTGCTGCTGTGAATCTCCAATTAAAAGGAAAAAAATAAAGACTGAATAAACAGCTTTTATTATCTTGCATTGAACAGCATTGAAAAAACATTATATCAGGTTTACATTTGACAGTATATATAGAGTCAACAACTTCTACCTTGAGTTTCCCCTGAAACATTACCTATAGACCATATAAATCTGCATGTGAACAGTTTTTTACAGGGAGATTAAAATGGTCTCTTTTTTCTGATGCTAGTGGAAGAGGTTGGCTAGCTAAGAACATGCTGTATGAAACCATTGAGAATAGTCTAGGCTAATCTGCTTGAGGGAGAAGTATAGCTTTGGGAATACTGTCAACACTGATTTCTCAGAGGTTAACTAAAAACAAAACAAAACAAGTTCTTTCAAAAAAAAATCCTTTTTGTTCTCTTACTCCAGAATCAAGTTAGGGATTTTTTTTATTTTTCAGGAGATATTTGTAACTGATTCTGAAACTTTGCCATGAGATATTTGTAACTGATTCTGAAACTTTGCCATGACTTACAGTTGCAGAAGCTTTATTTAGATATGAATTTCTTTGGCACTGCAGAGGTGTCTGAGATTTCTGTTCTATTTTTGGTGAAAAAAACCCTCAGATTTAACTCTGTCTTTGCTTCAGGTTTTGGCATATACTTTAAGCAAACTACCCAAGAGGAAACCTTCTCTGAATTTTCTTTGAGCAAGGCAGGACTGAGATTCACTCAACAGACAACCTTGAGATAGTGCAGATTTGCAGGGAAGAAACAGGGAAGTTGAGTGTTTTGAGTTTCAGGTTTTTGGATATAATTATGCTTAGAATTCAAAGTGAACTGAAATAATGAAAAATGGATAAAGGAGAAGTAAAACGTTAAAGAACCAACCTTCCTTGCTTGGCACAGTTTTCTTTTTAGAGATGCAAAACAATGCACACCAAGTTTTGAGCACTGCCTGATAGGCAGCCTTCTGGCTGCATGTTTAACATTGCCTTGGATGGTGCTTCTTTAGCTGCTGCTGAGGTCCAGACTGGGTGTATAATGCTTTACATAAGGAAGCCTGGTAGCTGTCAGCTCTCAGTTACTCATTCAACATTAAATATCACCCTCAGAAGATGTTCAGTGCAGGTAATTTCTTTTTTTTTTTAAAAAAAAAAAAAAAAAAAAAAAAGCGAACATTTTTTTGGTCACTAAACTACAATTACTTCAGCTGAAGCTTTTCAAAGGCGAAAGGACAGCAGAGATGTGGTAACAACCTACCATCTGCTTATTCAACACCACACAAGGGGAAATATCTTAATATCTACGAGAATATCAGCTTCACATCAGAAATGAAAACAATGAGAAGTTTAAAGCTATTGATCCATTTTATAGTAGGAGTAAATAGATAACATGAATTTCCTAACTTCTCAGAAAATAAGAGTACAAGGCCACTCGGGAATTTTACAACCTGGCTGCATATCATGTGAAACGTGGGTGTCATTGATTTGTTTTCTTCAGTGGAGTTGTGCCTTATTTGAGAGCAGGTTTCTCATCTTTTCTGTCTGTGGGTTCAAGATGCTCTTACAGTTTATTCTGTAGCTGACTTAAGTTAAATCCAAATTGAAGCATGACTTTAATTTTCCTTCTGTGGTCCGTCTCATCAATGCTTTGGTGTCTTTCTTTTGACTCTGCTATATTATTTCACTTTGCTAGGAAGCCACTAGAACTGAAACTTTTAGAGAAAAGCTACTAACTAGCAGCTATCTTAAAATCTCTGACCTGAGGAGGAACAGCCAAAGTGCTAAATTTTCACAGCTCCCAAATATTTCAGTGGTAGTATTATACATCCTAGCCCCTTAGTGAAACCAGAGTGTGCTCACAGGCAGTGGGGCTGCATGATGGGTCAAAAATGCCCTCTATGCCTCCTTGGCAATAAATACAGTCTATGGGTATTTGGCTACAGTGGTCCCAACTGTCTGTGAAAGAGAAGAGTGGAACAGCAGCATGCCAGTAAACTTATTTCACCTTCTTTCCTAGTAATTTTTGGACAGCTTTCAGCAGTGGGATAGGCTGCATCTGCCTCCTTCTTCCCAACTCCCCTCTAAGAAAATAGTGAGACTCTGGGTAAGACACAATTAATTGCAAAGCATCATCCCCTCTTTTAATGCCTGTAACAAGCCAATGAACACTGAAAGGACCCTTGGTATAATAATGTGTAAAAAAAAAAAAAAAGAAAAAAAAAAAGAAAACGAAAAAAAAAAACTGATTAAGGCTGCTGGGTAATAAAACGTCCTTGGTATAATTTGAGTCATTTCTCTTTGTGGTTCTATTATTAACCCTACAAGAGCCAGTGACTGCATTTTTGTATGCTGCCTTGTTAGCCTAGCCTTTCTTATCCCCCAGAATTAAACCTATGCTAACAGGACTGCAAGATAAAAATGCAGGCACAGGGATGGTTAGGCCCCTGCGGTCACCGAGATAAATTAAATAATTTAAATTGACCTAGGGGCCTGTGTGTAGAATAATCCTCCACTTAGATGACCCAGTGATTCTTAACTCATTTCAAAGTCTGTATCCAGTCAATGTGAAAGTGTTAATGTTCCTGTATCACAGTACACTGATTACACTTATCTTTTTCATACCCAATAACCAGAGACAATGATTATATTATTCATAAGATATTTTTACCTGAAGTAATAAAGCATGCAGCTTTAGTTATTATTTCCTAATATATATATATATATTTTTTTTTTTAACTGTACCTTTTTCTTCAGCCCCAGGGATAACCCTACAATTTATAGTAAAAACATTCATCCCTTGCACACCTTTATTTTTTTTTTTCTCTCTGTCTATGCTTAGCTGGTATAATTGTATCAGCGACGGCATGTTTATGTGAGCATTCTTGTACCTTTCACAGAATACTATCCCCGCAGGGCTGTCTGAAACGTGCTTTCTTTTTAAATTGAAAAATAAAATTGTAGAGGGTTAATGTGGGAGAAAGGGGTTTATATCAGCACGTCTTCTCTTACCTTAATCAGGTAACACACAAGGCAAAAATAGCCTGACATGTCCACAAACAGAAACTGTGCTGCCCCGCCATATGCTGCCCCGGTGTTCCAGATGGACCGAGAATCTGTGAAAGTCATGTTTCATGAGCATTCCCTTCAGGCTCCTGGGAACCTCCAGGACACAGCTGGAGAGATGTATGCACACCCCAGTGCAGCACCGGGGGGGTGGGTGTGTGTAAGTGTGGGTGAGAGAAAGAGAGATGTTTGATAGATAGGCAGTGGGGCTGGTTCTAAAGAATTCTTGGGACAACTAAGGGAAGGCAGGTGGGGCAAACCTTGCATTTGACTTCATGTGGTATGCCAAGAAAATTTCCAAGTAGGATTTATAAAACTCATTTGCCCTCAAATTCACCAACCTGTGAGACTTTCTTCTTTTCTCTATTTCATTCGTAGGGGTGACTCCACAAATTGTGCCATGGAAAGATGCTAGAAATATACAGGCAAGTGATAAATGGGTCTTATCCCTGCCCCAAATAATCAGACATGTATCTTTGCTCTCTAGTGTTCCTTGTAGTAAAAGTACTTCTGAGTCAAAAGCTGAAGACAAACAGAAAGCTTCCAATTTTTCTGCAAGGCCATCAGTAAAATTTGGGTTTACATTTAAGCAGAAACATGTCAGGGCTGTTCTCTCCTGGGAGAGTCAGTTGTGTTTTAATGTGCTCATTAACATTCCTAAATCAGACACCAAAGGAAGATTTTTATCTGTGCACAGATATTTGAATATAAGTTGTATTTAACACAATCACTACAAGCTGTTTATTCTGCTAAAATCTACACATGACTGACTTAGAGTTAGCCAAAACATGGATAGGAACCTGACCATCAATCTGCGTATCTGGGGAGCATGTGGCAAAGAGCTTGAGCCAGTCCTTCCTGCACTCACAATTCTTTAGATGCTGTAGCTGCCTCCTCTGCTCACCCTGCAGATGGCCCAAAGAGATTTGCTTCTCACCCAGCCAGACCTTTTCCTTGAACTGGTTTTCTTCCTCCTTCCTGTGTGTGTGCACTTGGGCTCTATCTTTGCCTTCCAGTAGGAGGGCAGCAATGCAGGGGAAGGTGTGCTTCTCCATCTGCCTCCCCCTACCATCTGTGCTTCAAGATGAGGCAAATGAAACCCCAGTCTTATCCTAGATGGCCCCACATATAAGCATGGGAGTGCTTGGTTGCTGGGTTGCTGCTGTACATAACCACATGTACATAACTATATGTACATAACCTACCTCCCCCTCTCCTTGTAGGTCAAAAGTTGTAGGTAGAGGGCTCTCTGTAAGAAGCTATGGACATGGCAGGGAGATGCCCACCTCCTTTCACTACAGTTAAACTTATTAAGATTGTTCCCTATGATGTGCTCTTCAGCCATATGGTTTTCTGGAAAATAGTGAACCACTCTGATTGCCATGACATCAAATTAAGTTTAAGCTAATTGAAATTTTATGGCCAAATATAAGTCTTTTTGTTGAAAAATTCCTGGCCAACTGTGTTCTTAAGCATTACTATAATATAGAAAAAATGTATGTTGAGTGACTCGGTGCCAGCTCTTACCACTCTCTGAAAAAGTCTGGCCTTTTCAAATGACAGTGTTTTTACAGCCGATGTTAATCCAAGGGCAAAATACAGCAGAAGTTCTTGGTATTGTGCAGATGATCAGTAATGTTTGTGAGGTTATGTTCAACATGGGTGGCCTGAATGACCACAGGAAGTTTCTGTACAAACTCCAGAAAAAAAGAAATCTGAAATCTTGCCTTGAAAAATGGTTGTTATCTTTCCAAATTAAAAAATAATAAATAGAATAAATCTATTAAAATACATAACCTACAACAGCCACCTGCAGTTTCTACTATTCAAAGATACTTGCAGAGCTCTTACTCATGGGTGAAAGATGACTCTCAGGCCTTTGTAGGAAAAAATGCTTGAATGTACAGATAATTTATATTTTTTTACCCTGAAATGAGCTCATACTTCCAAATTTGCACTAGAAGTAACCAAATTTTACTTGGGTTTTAGATGGCACTGAGAGAGCCCTCCTCCTTAGCTAGGAGGACAGTGCCCGTGGCAATGGCAGCTTGTAGATGGCTTCTTGTTCTCCACAGGTGGAACAGCCTGAAAGGAGCAGAAAGGAAAAAAAGTCACCACAATAAAAAAGTCACCACAATAAAGGGCTGTGAGGGAGGGAGGAGGGAAAAGCTCAGTCAGTGAGGCAGGAACTGCTGAGCAAACACTGTGTGTTGGCATTTGTTTTGGCTGCCATGGCCCTGAGAGAACCCACAGCCCTGTCTGTCCCTGCGTCCCCCCCCAAGACTTCCCCCCATAAGGCCCAGGACCCCCTGTCAGCCCCCCAGGACCCTTATCCCCTGCCCCAGTGATGCCAGAGCAGGGCCCACCTCCAGTTCCCCACAGTCCTTGCCAAAGGTCCCCCAAGCCAGGCACACCCAGAGATCCATATCCTGTCCTGTCCTGGTCTTGTCCCTGTCCCCAGGGAGGTGACTGATGTCCAGGACTGACTGCTCCTCCCTGGAGGGTTGGATGGGTGTGGGCACCCATGGGGACCCCGCATCACTTCCAGCCTCCAGAGAGCCCTGGAATTGGTGGACTCCCCCATATACAAATCTGAGTTAACTTAGCTTTAATTCTGTACAAAATCAACATGTGCTCTCAGGCAGATATTACCAGCTGCCGTGGGAAGAGAAAGGTAATATCCTCGCCATTTGTTTCTGCAACTTGATCATATAATCATCGATATTATTTTAAAACTTAGAAAACCCAAGAAATCCCCACACACAAAAGAAATCAGTGGGATTTTCCATTTGTCCTCATCAGAGAGGAAAAGACCTCAGCAAGCTTTCCACAGCAAGCTTTGCCCCCTATAAGGCACCACAGCCTCTGCCTTCTGTGCCTTCTTCCAGGGGTATAAATTAATATCTCATCATTGACCACAATATGCCCTGTAACTGTGTTTATTATTACTGCACATCTTAGACAGGTGGTAAGTATTGGCACTTTTTATTATGCTGATAAACAATGTCTGACTGCCAGGTGAAATGTGTTGTCGGGGTGATTTCTCACCTCCCAGCAGCCTCGAGGGCTGAGGGAGTGAGCTGCTCCAGCAGAGCTGCCATCCCATCCCCTCTCCTGTGGGGATCAGCCAAGGGCGGCCACCCCTTCCAGATCCACACTTCCAAGGGAGGTAAAGCCTCAACAGTGCATAGCTCTTAGAAAACTGAGCAAAAACACAGGTGTCTTTCCTTGCCTCCAGGCCTTGTTGCCCTCTCGAGCACTGCTGCCTGCTCAAATCCTTTTCATTGACTCTGTGGCCACCTTGGTGGTGTTGGTCCCTGCCCTTCTGGGTTGCTGCTGTTTCTGAGACCTGGAGTGGGAGCCTGGCATGGGGGAGGAGGGGGGGGGGGGGGGGCAGAATACATGGATATATTTGGCTATTTAGACAAAAATCCTTAGGCACATACACTCACTACCTTGTACATGATGCTGCCTGACAGGTATTAGGTTCACACATAGTTCTCACACGTACATGATATTGCCTCACATGTATCAGAGCCTTTCTCAAGTGTCTTTCAATCTTTCCTTTTGCATCATTGCATCTATTTACCAGCTTTGCTCCTGAGACACCTTGCAGCATGCCGCAGAAGGTGTGTGTGTATCTGTGCAATATGTCTAAGTGGGGCACTGTGAGGAGATTCCTGAGTGAGGTTCAGACATCTGGGAGCAAATTCACCTTGATGGTGTTAGTGGCACTAAGGCAATTGTGTAGCTTCCAGTACATAAATAAGCTTGGCTATGTTTTCAAAGCATGCATTGTATAGACAAGTGTACAGTGTCCTGTCTGGCAAGAAGTCCAGCTATTTTTCCTCTGCAACCATCTCTCTTGTCCAAGGCCAGATGAATATAAAGCATTGCATGAAACTTATTTATAGATCCATTGTTTTCACACCTGCAAACCCTAGGCACTAAGAGAAAGACATTAAAAGAATATTGGTTTACAGATTTACTTAAATGCTCAAAACTTAGCAAATACTGGAATTGGAGTTGTGAATGTCTCTTTGATAATTAGATGGTGTTATGTGTATGTAATAAATCATTATTGAAGTGTGCCATTTTATCCCTGCCTTTACAGGTTGAATCTGAATTCTTTAATGAAAAGAGTTGTGGTACAGATACAGTGAATAAGCTTAGAGGTCACAGAAAGGAAATGTTGATATGTGATAATTGACTTTTTTTTTTAGACTGATCTTGATTTCATAGGGGAAATTGTTCCCTTCCCTTCCCTTCCCTTCCCTTCCCTTCCCTTCCCTTCCCTTCCCTTCCCTTCCCTTCCCTTCCCTTCCCTTCCCTTCCCTTCCCTTCCCTTCCCTTCCCTTCCCTTCCCTTCCCTTCCCTTCCCTTCCCTTCCCTTCCCTTCCCTTCCCTTCCCTTCCCTTCCCTTCCCTTCCCTTCCCTTCCCTTCCCTTCTTCATTCTCTTTTCATATCCAGTAGAAAATTATCAATAATTTTGAACTTAAAAAATTAGTTTATCTCCATAATGTATTTTTGTAGCATTTTAGAATTCTTTCTTCAATCAAATGCATATCACTGTTCAGACAGACAAAGGAGTAGATATTCAAAAGAGCTCAGGACTTAGGATCTAGAGTCTCAGAGTTCCCTTCCTTTCCTGTGAAGTCTGTAGGGTGTCACAAAACCACACTGTCACCAAACAGTGTTGTGTGGGACACCTAATTCCCAGGCCACCATGTTTTTTTCTGAAGGTAGGGGACTTCCTTTAGTACTCATCCATACCAACTACTTTTTGTTTCTGCAGCTCTTGTTGTGGTAGCTATCAAGTTTGCCAGTGCCAGTACTTTGCACAGCACAAGTTTGAAACTTACCAAGTACAATATTGTGCAAGTGACAATGCAGGGCAGTGCTTTGTGTGGGTTCCTGCCCCAGGTGTAACTCCTTGGGAGTGCTTTGCAAGTGACTCTGTATGAGCGAGGAAAAGGAAAGGGCATGACAACAGGTTTGAAGTGGGATATATTATATATATATTACGTAGCTTTTTTAGTGAGAATTCTCTGGGTCTGCAAGTGGTCTCTGTGCATAAGTGAAGCTGCATGCTGTTTTCCTGGGACAATGAAGTACAGTAATAAGCTTCGTGCTGACCACAAAAAAAAAAAAAAAAAAAAGATGATAACCTCATGTCATATGATGTGCTGAATAAGAACCTAGAAATCAAATCTAATCTTAACTCTTAGATCTTTTCATTATCGAGGGGATTTTGTGCTCCATCTGGGCATGCTGCCTGCTTTGGGGAGAAGGAGGACTTGATGCATGCTACTGCTATGTCACCTCATAGTGCTTGTCCATTGGTATTACAGAGACATTCTGGTGAAGGATGCAGTACCCTGAACATGAAATTCCCTGATAACTGTGTGGCTAAAAGCTAGATCTGGATTTTGATGCCAGCGGCCATCTCTATTTAAAATGCAAGATAAATTAATCTCCTCCCCCAACATTATCAGAATCCCACAGATGGTGATATTATAAATAAGTTCTGTTTATCTAAAAGTATTAGCATTTAACTCTAGGAGGAATGCTTGCTATCATGTGTGGTTCAGATCTTTACAGATGCTAGGGGGTTCCTTTGCCTCCAGCAGGAAGAATAGACCAAAAGAAAAAAAAAATTGAAAAAGACATATAGTTGTTGTACTGGTATTTACAATCTCTTCTAGTCTCTTATATGCAAATATTTAGCTGAGGAACTGAAGTTACAGAAGGAAAGAGCATTATTTGTAACTGTGCAAACAGCATTCACAAGAGTCATCTAGGCTAAAGCTACTGTAGCCATGCCTTATAGTCATAGGTTGATACTAAAAATGGTGACAAAGAATGAATTCCTTGTTGCACAGGAATATAAGGGTTAAGAAATCATATTAAGGATGAGGAGCTGGGGTAGGTAGTTTGGGCAAAGGTAAGGCTGGTAATGAAAAAACCTCATGAAAGAAACTAAGGTACAATCAATTTTTAGACACTTCTGTAAAGAAAATGAGGTAATCCAATCAAGGAATGCAAACAGAGCCATTTGGTTAGATGACCAATTACACTGGGGCAACAGTGACTCATTAATATTTGTGCCATATGTTTATGAACAATACAAGGGCTGCATTAAGCAAACTTGAAGCAACTGGGACTTAATAGGTAACTCATGGAGAGAAAAAGAGGCCTAGAGAATTGATTAACTTTATTCACTGGGAATGGTATACCTCCCCTTCCAAAGTCATATTCAATGTCCTTGCCCTACTACATTAATGATGAGTTTTGTCTTAGTGTCTGTATTTTTCTCTGAATAATTTTGGATAACTCAAGTTGATGAACTTTGTTTTATTTGAAATGCAGTCTGTTCTCCGTAAAAAAAAAGAAATGTAAAACTCTTTACTTTTATGCAGTCATTAATTAGCCTGCAACAACTTAGTGGCACCAAGGGACTGAATGTGTTAAAAATAGTCATCAAAATCAGTAACAACTTTGACTAACTTTCAGGGGGTTTTGTCACTAAAGCACTTAACTATATTTAATTGGTATCTGGCTACCTGAAATCATAATGATCTAGTATCATATGTTAAGACTATCAAGGTTTTCATTGGTCATATGTTTGTTGTTCTCTTTGTCGACTTCAGGTTTAATGCCTTGTAATGTACTTCTGCTCCAGGTCTCAAAGCTATTCTAAGAAGAAATGGGACTTTAGAAAAAGTCCTGCATTGATCAATGAATCAGGGAATGGAAAACTGGTTCCTTTGTTCCTGGTAATTTTCTTCACATTTGGAGCTGAAATTATGGAAATAGAGAAATAGAAGTTTCAAACCATGCTCACGGTCGTAATGTTTGACATGGTTATATAGTTTGGTATTCAGAGGGACAGAGTCAGAGAGAGCTTTTTAGCAAAGAAAATTTTCCTAGTACAGATAATCCAAAGTCAAATGTTGAAGTTTAAAGTGCAGTCCAGAAAGAAATTCTGCTTCAGCAATTTACACTTTCATTTGCTACCATTATAACTTGGGGAGGGGAGAAGCTGTGTGGCTTAACTCTTTAGATAGCCATGCTAAGCCTCAGAGCTCTTGTTTGATGCTAGAGACAACCTCAGATTTGTTATGCAGATTCTTGGCTCTTGCTGTTTTGATAATGCAAAGACATTTTGAGTTTATCTTGTGCTTAAACCCTAGTAGGACACACATGGTGTACCTGCAGCTAGGGTTTAATATGTTAGGCATGCTTTGAATACATTACACTGCTCAGAAAATATAATATGGTGGTAATTATTATTCTTCTACCTTAATTAATGTAGGCTGTTTAGAGAAGCCAGCTACACTGTAGGAGAGTCAAAGTCCGCTTTGGTGAAGAAAGGATTTGAGGTTTGATTTCTTACTTTTTTCTTAGAAATTCAGGGGATGCTACATGGCTTCGAAGCCCAAGGGGTGAGAAATGCTAAGATACAGCCCAGAGCCAAGATGTTAAATTTGCTTGAAAAGTGGGTCTTATGCTACTGCTTTTGCTTATGAACAAAATTCACCTGAGCTGTCTTAGGCTTTTTTTTGTGGACTGTGCCATCTCCCTTGAATTCCATCTGTAGGTAACCGCTGGCACCTGACCCATAGCTGGTACTTCCATTAGGTGCCAAGGCCAATGGCAAAAAATGGCAAAGCTGAAGTTCACAGTACTAAGTCTAACCATTTTTGTGAATCCAGTCCAGCTTGCTTTTTTTGCCTAGAATTAATAAATGCAAGAGAAATCTTCAGTGGACTTCATGGCTTTTTGGACAACTTCTTTCCTCTCTAATACAGACCCTCTCTGTTCTAAAACTATTTCACAGTCTAAGACATTTCATTCTTAGGAAAACTTTTCAGGTAACCAGTTTACATTTTTCTTCCTTCTTAAAGTAAAATAATGCAGCATCATATGTTCTGTATTCTCATGCCAGTTGTATGACTGTAACTTTTTTCCTACCCTAAAATGTAATGCCTTAGTAATGACATGCTTCAGTCCATCAGATGTTAGCTGCTCAGAACTTCTGCTAATTGAGATGATGCTCCTCCAGGCCCATTGAGTGAGTCAGCTGGAAGGGCTCCTCCATGCTGGCGGGGAGAGGAGGTCTTTGTTTTCATTCTGCAATGATATTATTTTCTTCCTAATCAAGACAGTGGAACATTTTACTTTGTCTTCATTGTTGCAAACTGAAAGACAGGAGAAAATACAGCTGTTTAGGACTTCCTACGTGCAACGTTTTGGCCCTTGTCTGCCAAATAAGAAGCAAAAAGGTAAACTTTTTTCTTTTAAATGTGTCTTAATTTCCTTCATGTTTCACATTTTCCTGTGAAAGAGTGGAAACTGAAGCAAAAAAACCAAACAACCCACCAACGAATAATGAGATTTTATCATTGTCCACTAAGAACAATATACTGATTGATTACTTTTCTTTTATATAAAGGCAGTCAACTGAAACTTAGGCACAACAGCAATCATTATAAAGTACATAGAGTTTAATAGCTCAGTAGCTGAAAAACTACTCCAGCAGGAAGTTCCGTACAGCCTCAGTCAGCCTCCATAACCTTGGGTAAAGCCAAGAACAACAGCAAGGTTTTGTGGCATGGATTGGAAGTCAATATATCTTGGCTCTGCTAAACCAAGGAGAAAAATAAAAAATCTGCAACTAAGAACCCCTCACATGAAGTGTCCCGTGGCTGAGCTTTCTCCCAGGTAATTCAGGTGTCTGTCAGACAAGACAATTCCACAAAACAGACCCCTAGAGGAAGTGGTTGATAAAGATGTCCAGATACAAATTATTAGGGATTCAAAGCTCTGAGCCAATACTTGCAATAGTGTTGCTTACTGGGACGTGGCACGGAAGGTCAACGAGGAGACATGAGTGGCTGAATGGGAAGGCAGAATGACCACAGAGGGATGTGCAGTGGCACCCAGTAGCAGGACCTGTCCTCAGAGCAGAGCTTTTACTGAGCATTAGGTGCTGGGTGTGATAAGCACAGCAGATCTGGAACAGAAAGCTTTTGGTCAGCGAAGCTGCTGCTCTCAAAGAGCTGGTGAGCAGCAAGGTGGGTGCTGCTGCTCAGAAGGCCCTCTCAGGCTGCAGAACAGCTTAAAACCATCTGTACAAAGTGTGCTGCTGCAGTGGGGTAGCTGTGTGCTTTCTGCAACACTCACATACACACCCCAAGTCATCTTTCTTAGAGAGGATTCCCATTTACAGAGCATGTAAAAGAGTAGATGGCAGAAAGCTTTTTAGGCTGGGGCAACATGGGTAAAAGAAGGCTCACCAGTTACTGGAGATTTACTGGCACTGGTGGAGGAGAGGTAGGCAAAAATTTTTGAACAGTTCTATCTGCTTCCCTAGAGGTCTTGAGAGCTGTCCCCTTCAGAGCTCCAGGCTGGTGGCAGGGTCTCCTCTGCTGTGTTTACAACAAGGTATTTTTTGCACACACAGCATTTTTCCCCAAACCAACATATTGACTCAGATGGGATCAGTTTTTGTCTGAACTGTTAGGGAAGAATGTGCATTTAGAACAGCTGCAAATGAACTAAATGATAGCTGGAAATGGTCAGGCAACAGTCCAAACTAACATTAGAACAACAGAGAGGGTGAAGCAGAGTGCTTGTTTTTTTGCTGAATCAATAGCCCTGTCCAGGTTAACTTCAAGGTGTTGCTTACTTCATTGCTGTGCATCGCATAATTAATTTTTTTTTGCATTTGGAGATCCAATTTGTGCAGCAGGCTTCCCACTGAGGTTTTGCCTGGGTTTTAGTTTAATTTACCTAGAGGGTTGCTGTTTTTCGTGTGAGCTTGCTTCCCCTCCCTGTGCTTCTAAATCTAACTAACTCCTCATCGGGAAAACAAGGAAGCATTGCGGTTAAAAGCCTAATGGAGAAGCTGGCTCTGGTACGCAGTATTCTCACCCCCCGAGAAATCTTGGAAATGGTGCACGTCTACAGTAACTAATGCAGCCACTGCAATGATAAATTCATTCCTTCTTTTGAGAGCAAAATTGATGCACATTGCTGGGTCTTGATGACCTCTGCTTTTTTTTTTTTTTTTTTTTTCCCCTTCTCTTGTCAGTTTTCCTCCCTGTTTGCATGACATTGTGCAGCAAGTTTGGAAAGAACTTAGGGCTTTTCAGGACTAAAGGATTCAAACAGTGACATCTCCAGCTTTTCTATTTGATGCAAACAAACAAGAAAAAGAAATCCATTGTACACTGCACTGTATGGGAATGATTTGAGCTACTCAGCAGTCTTGCTTCAAACTCTTTCCTTAAAAAGGTAAGTAACTACTGCTCCACTCAGTCTCAGATTTCCAGCATAAATACTGGAATGAAAATAAGGTGGATAGATACAGAGGTGAGCAACACATTAAGCTGGAAAAATTTGTTAGCTATCATGCCCCATGCTGTTGTATATTATTATTAGTTGCAAAGTACCATAGCTTGAACATTATTACTGCACATTAAAGAACATTTCATTTATAATTATGGAATAAAGAGAAGTGCTTACAACTTACCCACCAAGCATTTGCTTTGCACACAAGAGTTTTGGGGTTTTTTTTTTAACCTTCTTCATTTACAAACCCCCTGCAAACTGACTACTTTCTTTTGCAGCTTCCTATCACCTTGTAATTTCAAAGTGCCAGTGAGGAAAGGAAAAAAACCCATATCTTAAATTCTACTTTAATTAAAATGCACTTCACTACTGTGAATAAGAATACTGAAACTGAGCAAAGGGTCAAAATATTCTTCAGCTTAATTAGAAACTTGGTGATTGAGGAACTGAAAAGAGCTCTGTCATTTTTAAGAGCATTTAGGAGACTCCTGAAAGAGTATGGGAAGGGTTTTCCTTGGGTCAGTGAGCCTACCTTCTTTCTGTTGTATGCAATTGCATCAATAATAAATTCAACCAGTTTCACATGAAACCTGGTCTTGATTTTGCCCACACTGCTCCTATTGCATGAGTTTTTCAAGCTCTTATTTCTCCTTTTTAACAGCAAGAGAGCAATTAATAGCAGCTCTGCAAATTGAATGCCTTCCATCTTTGGTACAGAGAATATTGCATAAGGAGTGTAAGTTATTAATGATAATACGTAGCTGTTACCTAAGACATCTCCGCTAGTAGGTCTTCCAGTTCTTTAAAAATGAAGTAACTGTCAGGTCTCCATTTTGCATATGGGGAATAAAAGCTCTGTGGAATGAGGTGATCTGCTCAAGGTCATCTCAGTCAACTAATAGCAGAGTTGGGATTAAAGGCAAATCTGTGCAGTTCCAGGCCACTGTGTTATCCAGTAGATCACACAGACTTCCCTTAGGTTAGAAAGGGATTCCTCAATTGGTGATAAAACAGTGTTAACTACTGAGGCCAAGATTTTTTCAAACCCTTGAGGCTTAAAAATGCAAGTCTCCCATACAGTGCAGTACAAGGGTGTCACAAGCTGACTCTGAAAAAATCTGAAATATCCTTTTGTGGTTGGTTGTTTTTTTTTTGGCAGATGCAAGCCATAACAGCTCTGTCACCTAGTCCCATTTTTATTAAATGTATATGCATAGGAGATGATGTTCTGCCCTTTTTTAAGGCCATTCAATTAAGCTTATAATTAGAGATTTGCTGTTGCAGCAGGGAAACAGATAGTTACAGCACCGCCTCAGCTGAGCTTCACTGAACTAAGAGCAACACAGACACAGTCAGAAATGTTTCCTTTTGGAAACCATTTGCTGCCTGAATGGAGTAGTCCAAAGCTGGCAGTGAGGCACAGAAAAATAGTATGACTTGTGTCATCCATAATGGAGTTGGAATAGACCTGAGAGCAGTTTCTGCTCCATGACACAGCAGAAAGCCTTTCTCAAGGAAGATGCTTCTGAGAGGTTTTATACTTGTAGTTTTAGAAGCATTTGAGGAGAAATATTTAGTACCTCCTTTGTGCTCGTGGTTTGTAGATAAAAGCAATCTTAGGCTTAATTTTTCTCCATGAATTCTCCATAGGTTTTAGGTTGGGGCATTCAGCTTGGAAAAGAGGAGAATGAGGGGTGACATCACGAATGTTTATAAACATGTAAGGGGTGAGTGCCAAGGGGACAGAGTCAAACTTTTCTCAAGGGTGACTAACAATAGGACAATGGTCATAAGCTGGAGCATAGGCAGTTCCATATAAATATTAGGAATATCTTTTCACCGTGAGGGTGACAGGGCACTGAACAGGCTGTCCAGGGAGGTTGTGGAGTCTCCTTCCCTGGAGACATTCAAAGCCCACCTGAACATGTTCCTGTGTGACCTCCTGTAGGTGACCCTGCTTTGGCAGGGGGGTTGGACTAGATGACCTTTCGAGGTCCCTTCTAACCCCTAACTTTCTATGATTCTATGATTTTAATTTCTAAGTTCTTATTTCAAACTTCAGATTTTATGCCAAAACTATTCTGGCAACAACTTCACACTAGGGGCAGAGATCTTGTCTGCAGCTGAGCAGTCTGTTGTTGGATGGTGCAATCTTCTCAGATGAGAGGAGTGGACAGGAGAGGATGGGGAAAGCCTCCACCTTTTACAAGGGAAAGGTGGGAGTTGCCCAGCTGCCCCTGCAGGATGCCTGGGGCTTGCTCAGTGTCTGAGCCTTCTGAGGCTTCCAGCTACAGCCACACCTGAGTCAGTCCCTCCCTGCTTGTATGAGGTCAGTTTACTCCTGACATGGCAATCCTGACAGAAAGCAATCAGAAAAAGGGAGCCATTTCCTCAGCTGATAAAAATCAAATGCCCTTCTCAAGGTCTCCTATCCCAGCTCCAGTACTCTTCTGTTTTGCCCTGTTTCCTACAGGAATGTCTATACTTCCCCTGAAAGAGTAGATGGCAGGATGAATAAAACAGGCAATGTAATGATTTTACCACAAGCCTTTGTCTGGCTTTTGTCTCATGCATTTTGGTGCTTGAGGTTTCTTTTGTTTGTTTTGTTCATATTTTTAAACTGAAATGTTTGCCACTCTGATGGAGATGGAAAGGCTAGTTTGATGGTAGCTGTGCTGCATAGTTCGAAACTAGTAAGGACTCATGGTTTCAAAATACCCCTTTCACTGCCCCCAGTATTTTGGCTTCCAGTAGATAAGTAATATGCCATTTCCACCCTTTTTTTTTTTTTTTTTAATGCCATTGTGTCATAGTAATAGCCATTGAACTACAGATAACTCATGTTCCTCAGATATTAGGCTGAACATAGAAACAAAGATAAGCTTGTGCACACACACATATGCATACACATATATTCCCTACAAATTCAAAGCCTTGAATATTTTTTTTTTAAATTGAGCAAAAATCACTTGAGTATGTCTTTGAAACTTCTGCATAAGCACGTATACCAGCTCAAAGCTTGTTTCTTTCTTAATGTCAGAGCACAAAAGAAAAGATATAAGAATACTATTGTTTTACAATAGGGTTTTAAAAGACCCATTGTACTGAGAAAAAAAATATGTTCCAGACACATTTCCAGATCCTTAAGCTCTTGGAAGGTAAATATAATTAACAGACAATCAAATTTTCTTTTAGTTAAAAAAAACCTTACTTTTTGAAAACTTACTTTTGAAATGGTTCCATCCAAACATTCCATTTCAATGTCTTTTGACTGTGGTGTTTCAAAATCCTGAGACTAGGCTGAAATCTTCCATCACGTTCTCATTTGTAATTAAAATATTGTCCTACATATGGTGCTGTAGTTACAACTCTGGTCTGTCTCCAAATTTTAATTGCCTTTTAGATTACCAAATCTCAATCCTTCTTTGTAATTCAATGTATAGCATTCAGTAACTGATAAGATATCCTTACAACTAAGAAGAAACTTACCTTCAATTACAATAAAGTAATCTTTCGATTCAAGAAATATCCATGGCCAGACGGTGATATGCTCAAATTTATTGATTGATTATTTTAAGGAATTATAGAACTACATGGATAGTTCTTTGAAACTCAATGTCCATTATCATCTTTACCAGAAGCATTCCATCCAGTTGTGAAAAAAGCTAAAAGGAAAGGACAACTAAAGGGGCTGCAGCCAAACATCTTTAAAGACAAGTAATTTTTTTGGTTTTTTCAGTATTCAACTAGCTTTATGTTTTAGCAATACATTAATCAGACATCTAGTGAGTGACAGAAATGCTATAATTAATATGCAATTTCTAAAATTAAAAATAAATTTGGCTTATCTGTGTGACAGTGAATAACTCCCAATGTCATTTTCCAAGAAATATGTGAAAGGAGAATTTATAACAGAAAGTCCACACGGTTTTCTAAGGAAAACAGATGTTCATTAATAAACAGGCTGACCACGGAGCACTGGAACTACCATCTGGAAGGGATGTTATACAGGGTTTTTCTCCCCTCAGTTTAACAGTTTAGTCAGGGAAGTTCTGGTAGGGATCAGGTGATTTGATTTAATTTTATTTTTTTTAATAGCATGTTTGGAAATATCGTTATCTTCTTTTCTTTCCTTCACATAGTTTCCTCCTTCATGTTTTTAAAGAACTTAATAAAAAAAAGCAAGCTATAAAGCATTCCAGAAAGTTCTGGAAGGAAAAAAAAAAAAAAAAAATGGTTAGTTGTTGTAGCATTTCTTGTTTCTTCTTGCAAAGCTTCTGTTGGTGTATAACATCTGGGTTGGTGTGTGTTGGTGCCTCAGCCATCATCCATGCAGAATGCTGTGTGTGTGCTCATGCTCTTTGTTTGCTGGACTGCAACAGCACCCAGAATTATCATGAAAAATCATCCCCCCTCTGTGCTCTATTCTGCACCTGGAAAGGGTGTCTTCATCCTTGAAGAATTTGCCACCTGAGACTGTCCTCCTGTAGGCAGCTATGTTCATGGCTTACTATTTAACTGTGTTAGTAGTGACATAGAAGTGCCTCTTAGGTGGATGACATGATAATCATCATCCTTGGAATTTTACATATGGAAAAATGAGGGTCCAGACGAAACCAAGAAGTAAAAACCAGATGCCCTAATTTCTGTATGAGAGCCCTCATGCATGATGATGCTTCTCTTTTTTACCTCAGTTTATGGTTTAAGACCTTCCAGGGATCCCTGATTCTCCTTGCCCACTTGTAAAACAGGTATAGGAGGGTGTGTTTAACTGCTGAGATGTGGGGAGGCTTTGCCCCACTGTGTGGATCTCTGAGAGACAGGGGTAAGAAAGCAGAATATTTTATCACACTGCACCAATGTTTCCATGATATTACTCGTGACTGGTGCAAGGGAGCAACACTACAGATATCAGATCAAGCAAAGTGCTCTGGTTGCCAGATAATTACAGGCACTTACTAAATAATTAATATGCTTGGACTCCACTTAGTATTTGTATACCTTCTCCAGTCTGTTTTACTACATGTATCAAGACTCCTAAAGACTTTCTTAGCAACCAAAACAAGAAACATCTTGATATTGTGTTACCTATTCTGTAGTCACTACTGGCTGCCAGCAATTCATCAGTACACTGCTTATTAATTTTCTGCAATGTACTGTTTATTGATATTGCTTTTATTGTGGTACCTCACCTCAGCCATGAAGGGAGGACACGCACCTTCATCTCAAGCTAATGGCATTGCTGCCAATGCTGCAGGGAGGCTGAAGAGCAATGTGACTAATAAAACACAACCAATAAAAATATGAAGGAAAAAATGTCCCTACTAGTAAGAATTGCATATTCCAAGTGCTTGCACAGTGCCTGGGGCTGTTAATCATCACTCCGTGGGCACCTCTAAACAACTCTAAACAACAGTTAGAAAAGGATCAGATGGCTGTTTAGGGGACTCAGTAGAGTGGTATTTGTTTGACTGGCAGGTAGCCATGCTTGTAAGGTGTGCTGTGACTAACAACAGTGGCTGAAACATGAAGATGAAGGATTTTACTCATATGCTGTCTTTAAAACTCTTTTCCATTTTGTGAGAGGACAAGAAGGAGGAGCTGGGCTTAAAGTGTGATGGCTCATTGCAGACAGTGGTGGGGCATGCAAAGCATCCTTCTGTAAAAGGAAAGGTGGAAGTCACTTTGAGCAGTGTACCTGGACCAACTTCTCCCGAGGGGCAAAAAAACCCAAACCTTTTTGTACTACTGATTAATAGTTCTTTCCTCCCTGTTTCTCACCTGCATTTGTCATGGGGGAAGCTGGTGAACATCCCTTTGTTGTCTCCAAGCACATACGTAAACTTTCCTCTCATCTCCAATCCATTAATCATAAGCACTTTTGGTAGGTGGGTCTCCCATTTCCTCCTTTGAATTAGGCCCCCTGCCATTCTTTTCCCTTGACTGTTCCTGCCAAGGGTCTGTGCCCTCCATGGCAGTGGCCCAGGAGCTGCTGAGTGCAAGGTGCCCTGTGGGTGCCCAGTGGCAGCTCACTGCCTGTAGCTGGATGCTCCTCAGCTGAGGATGCAGAGGTCTGTCATTAAGCCAGCTTCCCAGCCTGGCTCTGTGGCACTCTGACTCTATGGTGCTCACTTGGCCAGTATCTATCATTTTGCAGGAAATAAAAATTTGCATGTAATCATCATCAGTCATTCATTATCAGCCCCTCTCAGCCTGCTGCTGGGCAAAGCCTTCTTCTCTGCTTGCTTTCCTCGTGCTGATTGCTGCAGTTATTTATTTATATATTTATTTTTGCCAGATCTTTGCCACACTTGGAAAGCAAAACTAGCCAGTGATGGTTTGCCAAGACACAGTCCTCCTTGCCTTTCATAAAAAAACCCCAACTAGCTTACTGCTGGTGGTCCACACTCATGGAGTTATTTGGACAGGGAACCATGGAATTTACTGAGCTTTAACAAGAGGCATGGATGCACACTGGTACAGACTTCTGTAGGGAAAAGTGATCTGAGCACATACCTGAGATCCCTAGTGGGATCCCATAGGCTGATCTGAAGTCCATGCCAGCAGATCTGCCATTTCCCATACCAGCCAGAAGCCCACCTGTGCTGTATCTCTGCCTCCAGTGGGGACATAAGGATTATGTGATGATTTTACCTGAGCTCAAATGAGCACCAAGACGAGAGTGTTTTAAATGCTTCTGAGGGAGGACTGAATTTTTAAAAAGATCAGTGATTCCAATTCACATAAGCATCTGAGGGCTTGGAGACTGAGCCAAACTTTTGTGAATTACAAATACTGAGAGAATAGGATTTCCTGAGACTTCTTCCTAAACCTTCCTGGTTTAAGGGAGGTTTTCTGGCAGTATTTCTCTCTGCTGCTTCACAGGTCCAAAGCCATTGGGAGCTCTCACATAGGGATACAAAGTAATTTTTTAAATTTTGTGATTAGTATTTCTGTTCCAAGTAAAATGACAACAGGAAACACC
This sequence comes from Heliangelus exortis, assembly GCF_036169615.1. Lineage (NCBI taxonomy): Eukaryota > Metazoa > Chordata > Aves > Apodiformes > Trochilidae > Heliangelus > Heliangelus exortis. The sequence continues at coordinate 92,169,500 of NC_092423.1, forward strand.
ATTGCCTTTGCATTAAGATTCTCAGCACTGCTAATGAAGGCGAGGCTCTAGACTTAGGTCCTTAGAAACCTCACAGTGCCCAAGTCTACCTGACAAAGCCTCACCAACCTCCCCAAGACTACAGCAGTTTTGTTGCCAAAACCTTGAAGTAGTAAGGTTTCCCAGTCACATGTGTTTCTGAAACACACACTCCCTATCCTGAAGTGCTCAAGTTTCTGCTAATGGGGGCTCATAAATCTATCCCTTACCTGTTCACAAAGCTATCTCACTGCAGCAGGAATCTCGAAAGTAGTTTCTTTTTGATTAACTTCCCTTTAGGGTGAGAGAAAAGGCATATCCCAGACCTGTTTAGAGGAGCTCTAACAGTCTGCCTGTGAATTTGTGTGCATGTATCCTTGAGATTAGAGTACTGAGAGTGTATATATTGCTGGGAGGTGTGAAAAGGGGATGTATTTGCAGGCAAGAAATGTTTAGTCTTCCTCCTACCCTCTGCAGAGAGCTATGTCTGGGGACACCTGCTGCTTTGTGGTTAGTCAGGCCCATCTCTACCTACACGGTGCCTTTTTCCCCTAAGTGACTCCTTGCACCCTGATGTGACAGAGGTAACACGATCCTTGGAAGGTGTGTGGCACAAGGAGCCACAGGGGTAGTGGAGTTCACTAACAGGCAGCTCGTCTCCAAGCTGCAACATCTAAAGGGGAGCACTGTGCTGTTTTAGCACTCCTGTGCTGGGGAGAGGTACATACCAATCTGTATATAGAAACAAAGGAGTTGTGTCTTTTAAGGATGCTAGGAGGTGAAGCAATCCCTGCACACTTCAGCTGAATCTTTTGCGTGGCTCAGGAACCTAAAAAAAAATAATTCTTAGTCTTACTGTAGATTCTGCTGTACCTCATGGGGATTAAGAGATCTTCTAATTGTCTTCATCTTTATGCTCCTGTCCTAATCCATTTCTGGATGTGGATGTCCCCTCAACTTTGTATCTCTAATTGTTTCTGTTTTGTAGTTTCTTATGAGTTGCAACTAACCTGAAAATTGTCCATTTGAGGCATACTAATCAGTATTGTTGGGGCACAACAAGAGGAGAAGGCTTAATGTTTAAGATAAGTTTGAGCCTGGCTTCTCTCTTTGTCACCCATAATAAATAGTAATGATGATGATTATAAGACAAGAGACACATACTTGTTTCTGTTATGTGTGCCTGGCTAGGAATAACAATGGAAATTGATACGGGTGACTTCTCAAAAGTCAAACATTTGCAAAATGAGATAGATTCTTCCCCTTTTTGTTTCATAGGTGAAATCGGAATGGAAAATGTGAAGTAAACACCATACCCAATCTGTCTCCTGACAAATTGGTTTTTGCCAAAGTGAACTAGCCCTTTTTAACCACCATGTCTACACTCACAAAAATACACCATTTCAAAGGAAGTTAAATTTAGCATTTTTGTATCACAGTTTATTTTTAGTGAAAATATGTAATCATAACAGGTAGTGCAATATTCGTGCAACAGTTTTTTCTTTATTTCCCACACCTCTCTAGTGGGTGGACCTCAAGACAAGGACTAGAAGATCAAATGACCAGAGGGCTGGAGCACCTCCCTTGTGAAGAAAAGCTGAGAGAATTGGGGCTGTTTAATACAACGAAGAGAAGTCGTGGCCTTTCAGAACTTAAAGTATATTTCATTGTGGCCTTTCAGAACTTAAAGGAAAGATGGGGCAAACATTTTAGCTGACCTGTTGTGATAGGATGAGGGGTCATGGTTTTAAACTAGATTAGGGTCAATCTAGATGTGATATAAGGATGGTGGTGAAATACTAGAATGGGCTGCTCAGAGAGATGGTAGATGCCCCATCCCTGGAAACACTTGAAATCAGGTTGGATGGGACTCTGAGTAACCTGATCTGGTTGAAGATGTCATTGGTTGTTGCAGAGGGGTTGGACCAAAAGACCTTTAAAGGTCCCTTCCAACTCAAACTATTCTATAATTCTGTGAATCTACGATTCTATGATCATTCTTGAAAGGAGTTTCCTGTGTTATGAAATAAGTGCAGAAAAAAAAGTTACCTGATTTTACCATACCTGCTGAATGCGTGCATTTAAATCTGGGATTTCTATTTTCTGTTTCAATATTCTAGTGTAACATGTTATGTTATTCTAGTACAAACACAATCCTTACAGTCTCAATAGTTTGACTGGTTTCTTGTTTTACAAAGTGCAGGTTTTATTTGATTCAACATTCAATACTACGAGAGAAAATAAACGTGAAAAAATCCAGAAGCCCAAGATGAAGGATGCTCTGAGAAATAATAGTCTCCAAATTGTTTACTTTCTATGAGATTTCACTCTTTGAATTCAGTTGCAAATTTCCAGCAAGTAAATCTGCTGCATGTATATCTGTATGCCTGTGCTAGGGATGTATGGTAAAATGTGCCTGGCTGTAGCTCCCTGTTACAAATGGGGAAGTTAGCTCATTGTCCTTAAGTTGCAAATGTAAATCCACTTATGGCTTTGCAATTCTGCAGTTTCGCACACTATTAATGTGAGATCAGTTTGCAGCTCACACGTCCTTAAACCTCAAAGCAAAACCCAGAGATTTATGAACCCAGGTGAATCAAAGCTCCACGAAAAGCTCTCACGGAACAGAGATTTGTACAATTCTTATCTTCTATCAAATTATTCAAGCAGAGAAAACCTTTTACATAATATTTGGGAAGCGAGGAAAGAGGGAGCAAGAATATAATCACAACACTTGGTATTACGCTTCTTCACCTTCCTCTAAAAATTTTGATTGATAGATTTCTCTGCAGTCTCCCCCATAAGGATAATTTAGATAGTCACCTGCAAGTTGCATGTATGACTTGGTAAGCTTGTCAAATTACTCCCTTAAGAAAGAGGTGCTCTGTGCTGCAGTTTATTAAGCCCACTTCTCTAATACGTCTCAGTGCCACACACATACCTGAAAAAAGAAATCTGAGCACATACTGAATGGTGGGGAATCTGGAGGTTTTAAAACACTGATACTGGCTTCTTGCTTTGTCTTTTTCCTCCCCCTTTAAGTCGTTAGTCTTTATAGATTATATAAAGCCAGAAGGGACTATTGTGATCATCAAATCTGACCTCCTGCTTAACACAGGCCATAGGCTCTGCTGAATTAATTCCTGTCTGAACCAGAGCATATCTTTTTGAAAGTCAACTTCTCACTTCCCAGCATATGAGAAGGTCTCCCAGGACACCTATAGACCTTTCATAGCGGACAGATTCTTCCCATGATACAGACAAATGGAGTTTTTCCTGGGAGGTACTGCCCCACTCTGAGCTGATAAAGGAAGACCCAGGAACTACAGGTATGATGTGATTACTTCTTTTGCGCTCTGTGATGTTCCAGGAGCTTGTGCATCTTCTGCTTTATGAGATATACTTGGCCTAGGGGAGCTAAGTGGAAGGATGAGGGAGAAGAGGAGGTGCATAATGGTATGGCCTCCAGCACTATTATTTATGACAGTATCCTTCCAGCAATCTGTGCCTGCATAGGGTGAAGGCATGGTTTCAATTCTGTCCTTGAAACATGGATTAAGCAATGTTGCTAATACATATTTGTCCCTGCGCCTGTCAAACATTTCACTGATACTAGACTCTGTAGACAGCTTAATAGCTAGGTCTTCTGTCAATGTTACTGCAGCAGTGTCTCCTTTGCTTTAAGATGCTGTTCAGATTTATTCAAGCAATAGGTGTAGCATGGTGCTTGGTAAATAGCAGCACCTGACTATATACTTGTATCATCACTGCTTCCTGACATCCCAAGTGACCAGATGAAATGGATAGACTATGGAAACCAAGTGCTGAGAAGAATCCAGTGAGTGAAAGTTGGAAAGATCATCTGTCTCATTCCTATTTTATGCCTTCTAACAGTTGCATGCAAAATGTGTTATTATTCTAGAAGTCTCTGAACAATAGCTACCATCAGCAGGAGATGAAAATGTGTGTAACCAACAATATTGGACAAATGGTTTTATTACTGCTGTTAGCATGATGCTTTACTAGTGCTGATGTAATCTAAAGTGTCTTGGGTTTTCACATAGCAGTATTTTACGTATGAGCTCATTTAATTTCTCTGAATGCCAGAGATTGAAATTATCTGTGCAAAGATAAACACCAAAAGTGTTATGGTATGTGTCCACACATGACAGCAATATTTTGCTGCCTACTGAAAAGTGAAATACAATTGAAGGATGACATTCTTCCAAGCTGCAAAATTACAGTTCACCTGTATGGTGGGAGGTGATGAATATTTGACTGCTCAATGCTATTGCCACATAGAGGAGCAATGACTGGTAGTACCCCTACTTCACACTTACTTCAATTCTCAGCTGTAGGTTTTCAGACTATCAAGCTTTTTCATGATAATTTTCTGCTAGAGTTGATTTTTTTTCTTTATTGTTGATGATTGGAAAGCTGTCATGAATACCTCCAAATCTCATCCCTTCAGAGAAACATATTTCCATGGGTTATTTTTATTCTTCAGCAGGTATTTCCTCTCACAAAACTTTGCAAATAACTTTCCCTGATTGCCACGATACCACATGTTCGAAAGATTGGAATCCAGAGAAGATTCTGGGCTAGAAGTCTGCATTGTGAATGGCTCTGGGCCACCACAGTGTTTGAAGCAGCAAACAATGCAGCCAGCTGCTGAAGACTTGGCAACATATAAACACACCCAATTTTAAAGAACCTCACCAGTCACAAATTAAGCAAATGCACAGTTTTTTAGTTTTTTTTTTAGTTTAGTTTCTTTCACCGGTCTTGAGTTTCCATTTTTGCAGAGCTGGAAGAAAAAACCTCTGGACCTTGTTTAATTCTGTTTTTCTGTGGGAAATTGGAAGTCTTGGAGTGCTTTATATTTTAACTCCTGTGATACCAACTACAGAAATTACAGTTATTATTGTATAGTAATCTCTCTCTGAAGTTTCTTCAGCTCCAATGTTCATGTGCACAATCCCACCTTGAAAAACACTTCCTCTGTGTGACTTCGCTGCAGTTTCAGACTTTCTTTGCTAGCCTTCAGGGACACAAAGACCTTAGCTCTGACCTACATCTCTGCTAATTCTCCTACTGAGTCCCCTTTTCTTATTCTGCTTTGCCAATAATACCTTTATGTCCTTTTCCTGCCTTTTGCCTACCTCTATGATCTATTGGTAAATGTTCAGTACTCTCTAAAATTTCTGTTTTGCCTCGAGGCAAATGGAAGAAAAATGCACTGTGATTAAACTTACGTGTCGTATGGAGAAATAACATTTTTATTTTCTCTCAGTTCAAGCCAACTATTTGGGGAGTGGGAAGGGTATTTCAATATTTTCTAAAGCCTGGTGCCTGAATTGCGGGACAGTATGAACAGATCTTCTAGGTCAAAGGATATTTTTAGATTTATCTTCTTGGTGAGAAGCATTGAAAAATTAGTGTTCAACTTCTTCCACAGAACTTTCTACTTAACCTATCTGGCTATCTACCTTTGCCTATCTGGCTGTTGTGAACGGATGGTTGAAATTATCAGTTTGGGAAGGGTATAGTGTTGTTGCATGTCAAGTAGTGAAAAATGTAAATTATAAAAGGTTGATGAGATGAAATGGCATTTTATCATGGGAAGCCTGGTTATTTTGGCCAGATTGAGCCTGATTTTCCTCTTGGTCTTAGCCATTCTCCTAAGTAAAGTACAGGGAGAAAAAACTTACAGCTCCTTACTAGGAACTGCTGTTCATTTTCTTGCACCACTGATACTGGTTTTAACATTTCCTAGTCTATCCTTAGTGACCTTCATACATTTGCCCACCCCCTTGGGCATCACAGTGTCCTACAGTGACACCTACAGTGTCCTGGTTTATTATCTAGTCAGCTTCCAATTTTCTCCTCTTTGAGGTTTGGTAGGCTTAGCTCAATGCTCAGGAAAGAAAACCAAGCCTGACCAATACCTGAAGCTGACTACTGAATCACAAGTGGCAAATCCTGGGAGTACTACTCACAGGGAGCAGTTTAGGGGAAATTTGTAGGTTGAAATTGGTTTGCACAAAACATCTATTGGACAGCTTAAAATGGAAAATGAACTTGTAAAAACCTCAGTTTGTTCATGAACTGCATTCATGAGTATGATAAATTGTGTGGTACAAACTCTTTGCCTCTGGTAACTTCTCCAAGGGAGGCACAAGTTGTTGCTGGTGTTACTGGAGAGAGCTTAGGACCCATCACCTCCACTGTACAAGAATATTGTTTAAATGAAAGAACTCATGTGAAATGAAGCAAAGGATGGAATAAATACTTCAGATGGAATTGAAGATGCATGCCTACTTATATGAATTGGGAATGAATGTTAATGTTCCTTAGATCAAGAAATTACCAGCTTGTACCCAATTCCCGTTAACTTCTTAATTCTAAAAATATAGTCTTTAACTTGTCGAAAATGGAAATCAAATGATGTCATCCAAAATGATGTTATTATGTCATCCAAAATATCTCACCCTTCTTTCTTCCCCCTTCCCTGGACTGCCTAGCACACGAACCTAATGAAGAAGCACAGTCCAAGTGATGTGACATCTTTGTAACAGTCGTGGTCTGTAGGCCTTCCATTTATGCAAATACAGTTACTCAAGGCAGGTATTCTGATGTGTCAGCTATATGTAATGTGAGCACTTCTTAGCTCAAATTACATTCTTAGTTTGCCCTGATAATTGTCCTATACTTCCTAATGTTTGTGAAACAGGTGGATCATGAGCTGTTGTTCCAGGTGTTCTAGGTGACGAGGATAAATTCTGAATGGCTTTTTTTTTTTTTTTTAAATTTTTATTTTTATTTTTATTTTTTATTTTATTTTTTAGTGTTGAGTCATTATGTAATCTTTTGGGTTGAATTTCAGAATTATGAAATAAGGTGAGAAGGAACTTATGATAAGTTCCTTAAAAAAAATAAATTAATAAAATATTTTCTAAAATGGAGCTACAGGTCCCCGGTAAAGTCAAAAGCAGCTCCTCTCTGCCTCTGAGGACAACATTTTGTACAAAGATTGTAACTTAAGCTTATTTTTATCTGAAGTACTATGTTGCAAAGGCTGGTAAGAGATTTATTGTGATGTATTAAACCATCTGTTCCCAAGGACTGTACTTCACATTGCAGCACTAGCCAATGCTTGTGGTGCTGCTTTTTTTATTCTAAAATCTCCTTTGCAATTTTAACTTCTTTAGGTAACAGAGATTTCACCGACTTGAAAAGCAGCTGCCCTGCTGAAGTCTTGAGTAGACTACAGGGGAACTCAGTTACATAGATACTTGCAAATTTATTCCATTGGTTTTGTTCTGTTTTTTGTTTTTTCGTGGTTTTTTCCCTTTCCTTACCCAGACTCCTGATAACTAGTGGAATCAGAAAATAATAAAATTAAAAGAAGCAGCTTTTCAAAAATGCTGCAATGAATGAGGGAAAGACTTGGAAAGTGCAGAGTTTGATACATTTACTTCATTTGAGATAGATAGCTATAAGGCAGAATATGTATCAATTTATTTCAATAAAACATATAGGATAAATTGGTGCAGGTCTGCTAGTGACCAAATTTCAAATATTGAAAACTCTTTTCCCATCCAGTGAGAAAATAGCATGTGTCAGGACGCTTTCCTTTCTCTGTAAGCACTGCACTCAAACTCAGAGGGCTTGGAAGAGGTTGTACATTACTGGAACAATTTTGTTATGACTGGAAGAAAATAAAATTTGGAGAGGTAATAGATTATTTTCCAAAAAAGAGGCTCGGCTCTACCTAACCTATTCACAAAATTTGCATTTTACATTTATTAGTGTTAACTGTTCACTTCACAAAAATCACTACAGAATTCTGGATATCTGGGTGGGTTTTTTTGTTGTTGCTGTTTCTTTGACTTCTTTTGTTGTTTTCCTCAAGTCAGTATTTCTATTTTTGTGTTGATTTCCTTCCAGAACTAGGGTACGAGTTAAAAATTTGTTTAATGCTCTTGAACTATACAGTTTCTAAAGGGACTTTAGCTTGTTCCTTGGTTTTAATGTGCCTAGTCGAAGAGATCATGTTAAAACAAAAGTGCATGCTATCCACCCAACCATGAGCTATGTATGTGCTTATTTCTCCCACTGGTCTAGTCTGTATTCTCAGCAGAAAAAAGTAATTTAAACTCTGGCTCACCACAGTCCCATCCACACTCACGATTCTGGGATTTTGCATTGTATATCATCCTCAACATCCCATGGATGCTTGTGGAAACAGAAAGAAAAAGACCCTTCAAGCCATCAGGCCTGGTCTTCACCTATTGAATGCAACTACATCATATAGGATTGCTCTTATATTCCACAGAGTTCCTTTATAGAAGAACGACTTCTGCCCACATTTTGGTATCTTGATAATGCAGAGTATCCTATCCACACCTGCCCAAGGAGCTGGAGGAGAATGCAGGGCCTGTTTTTCAGCAGGTCACCAGCAGTACTTCTGGAAGTCTCTTACGTGCCTCTAGGCACTGCAGGCTGGGTTGATGTTAAATGCAGCTTAGCAGAACTCAGTGAACCTTAATGATTACTATTTTCTAAAACTTAGAGAACATGCCTTCTTGTTGAATAGCTTTATGAGGTAGGGATCTACATTTTTGGGGGCTCAATCTTCTATTTGCATGGTTACTACACAAAGCCATGACTCAGGAGACATCCACCAGAGAGGCAGCAGAACTGGCCTGTACCTGGCAGAGTGTGATGTGGTAGAGCATCTTTGAAAGCATTTAAATGTCTCTTCAACTATGTGATTGGAAGAAGCAGCAGCAGGCTAACCTCTGGAGCTTAATGTCCATGGGGCCTAGAATTTTTCCTAGACAGGACACTTTCCTCAGGGCCTGTGTCCTGCTTTGTAGCATATGTATCCTCTGGTAGAAAACAACTGGTGTACGGTGGTCTGAAAACTGCATAAATTCATTACATTATTTTTGGTGATTTAGCATGTTATACGACCTGTGCTCAAAATGTGTCTCTATAGGCTTGCTTTGCATGGAAGGAAGAGAAAAGAAAGGGTAGGACAAAGGTGTGGATTTTCGATATGGGTGTTTTCTGGTTAGTGAGTTTTGAGGACCATAGAAGTTTCTAGAAGAAACCCTGCCACCAGGGACTGAAAAGGCAATGCATTTGGTCAGATGCCAGAGGACAAACTGACTGAAAGTGCTCCCTAGAGCAGTCTTCTGACTCTGGGGAATATTTCTTGTTACACAAAACTGGTTGGGGATGTATGGGGATAAATACCTAAGCAACATGCACTGTGACAAGATTCCAGGGACATTCTTCACACAAAGTGACACAGTCTTGATGCAAGGAGATGGGACATGTACATCTAGGCCTCACATGACCTTCCATGAACATTTTAGGCTTACCTAATGGTATGTAATAAAAACAGCTTAGAAATGAGAAAAGAAGTGGAGATCTCAAGAAATTAGAGAGGAGAGGAAAGGACATGGCTAGCCAGGGCTAGGCTGCAGTGTGCTGGAAGAGCAGCAAGGACGACGCATATTCAAGAGGACCAAAGGAGGCACATGATTTTGACAAGATTAATTTTGCCTTTACTGAGGCCAAGAGCTCCAGGATCAGAAGGCTTTGACCTGCATTGTTCTCTTGCTGTGATCTGCTCAGGCTATGTGGAAACATACAACCTGTTTGTACTTGCACTGCACCAATGCAGAGCAGCAGAATAACAGGTTTACATAAAGGTATGTAAACCTACTGCATGGTAGTTGTAGTTTAATCATGTTTATAGCTGAATTTTTCTTGGTAAGACCTGCAACAAGATTGAAAAATTAGTGGTTATGTTGCTTACAAATGTCTTGAGAGATACAATCAGGATGCAAGTGGTGCAGAAGGCTGATTACACTGGGATGAGCCTCAGTGAGATTCTGGGCACAGGCTCTCCTGTACCACATATTTTTTTGAAACCGATTTCACATTGTCTACATTTTAGATTGTTCTTGTTGGTTTGTGTGGTTTTTGTTCATGTATCTTGCATACAGGGTTAGAAATATTATAGAAGTGTCAAAGTAGACTGTATGGCACACATAGCTATACTTATGTACTATATGTATACATACAATAAAAGAAATAAGAAATGTTCCTAGACTCTACTCATTATCACTGATGAAATACAGGAAAAGGAAGGAACAGTCTTTCACAAGTGTCTTGTGGGGAAAGTGGTGAAATAGTAGGCACAGTTTTGCTTAGAAAAGGTTTTCTTCTGTATGTGTAGTGCCTTGACCAACATGGACTTTCCTGGACAGTCATGGATGGGGTGAAGTTAGTCATATGTTGACTTGCATAGTTGGTGGGTTATGTGCAGTAAATGAAAAAGAAAGACCCAGCAATCAATTCCAACAATCCTTCCAAAAACCTGGTCTTTAGAAGTTGCATGAACTGCATGCAAATGCAGTTCATAAAGTTCCTTTTCCTCATCAGGCTTTTTTTCTTTCAGTGCCCCTCACAAATTTCAGGCTCCTACTTGTGCCCTTGATGTGAATAAAGCAATCATTCTTCAAGGCTAATTTCTTGTTTTGTGAGAGGATAGACTATGTCACATTAAGAGTAGAACTCCAAGAGGTTTTCCTTTCCCCTTGAACTCCGTCTTCTTATGTGACAGAAAGGAAACATTAACCAGGTCTGTCCTAGGAATGAGTAAGAGAACTTAGGAGCATATCCAAGGATCCCCATGGTACTTCCTGGTAAATATATTGCCTCTGTAGCTGAATTAGCTCTACTTCTGATGCTTAGGAATTAATGTCCTCTGATATTCTCATTATTTTGCTATTGCCAAATCCAAAAAGTGAGGAAGTTTAGAAAAATAATATATGTTTTGGGTATTACCATTACTGCTAACTAAAAGATACTAGAGAAAATAAATTGCTTACCTTAGTTTCCCTAGTAGTACACAAACCAAATATGATACAGGCAGTTATTATAGAATTCTTGGAAAGTGGACTTCAAGCATACGATCAAAGCAAAATTGCAGATATTCATAAAAAATACTTAATGCAGCTTTAACTTTCTGGGTATTACTTTGCTAATCTTGCTAGAAGCATGGAATTATTATTTTAATACCTGTTTAGATACTTAATAAAATCAAACATTATATTTTTCATTAGTGTAGGTTAAGATTTCTACCTTTAGTAGTACTGCAGACAGCGGTGAATCAGGGTTGTGATGCACTAGACCTAAGGTTAGTGTTGCAATGCAAAACATTTAATCTAATTATTTACTTTAAAAGATAAACATTTCCGAGTGACAGAAACCTCTATTGTACAGTCTTGGTATAATATCTGGGATATTGTACTTCAGAGAATGAACCAGAAGTCCTGAGTGCTGACACAGCAATTGAACACATGATTGTACCTTTGCAGTATAGCATCCCATTTTAAATAGAATTTATCCAGCAAAATATTTCAAGCAAGGTTCTTGCATCTTGCCTTTTTAGCAGGTTTTTTTGGAGCAATTCTATCAGTTTAGCTTTCTGCCTCAAATGAATTCTCACTGTGTTTTTCTTTTCTAGGACACCTACCTAAATTCCTTCTTTCACCTGTCTTCCTCCTTGTTTTTCAAATGCATGTAATTTCTGGTCTCCTTAATGTCTATTATTCAAAATATATGATATTGTAGTTTTGGAAAGAGTTTATAGCTGCTCTGCAATCCCCTTTTACTACTTTGATAGGAATTCACAAGTTGCACACTTGCACCAAATCCCTGGTTGCTCTACTGTTCTTTCTTTTCCTAAATGCTGCATTTATAAGTACTGCTCCTGCATCCCTTACCTTTCCCAAAATAATTCCCCCACCCCCAGAATAAATTCTCATGCCTGGGGAAGTTCCAGCCTGCAGATGTTAGATCTCTCCTTTGGCTGAGGGAAGGAGGCAGAGAATAAAAGTTTGCAGTGCTGGAATTGTATAAAAATAAAGATACTCTAAAAAGGGAAGACAGAACCACACTGAATATCAGTGGGAAGTCCTGAGAACTCCCTGCTACAACTTTTACAGTTGCTTTTAAGCAACCAAGAATTCATCACGTGTTAAGAACCAACAAGCAGCCAGCATGAGACAGAAAATGTCCTTAGACAAAAGTACCAATGCTAGCCAAAAATCTGTGCAGGAGTTGTTCCTAATACTGTTTTTTCCCTAGCAGTTTGTATGTAGACTTCTAGGTTTCTTTTTATGCACTGGAGAAAATGAAGCTTTTGAATTGGTACCCAGAATGCTCCTTCATTTAAGTATTTATAAATATTTTTCCAATTGGCAACTACACCAAAATCATTTGAGAAACTCTCTGTGCCATTGGCAATGCCACTGGGTGAATGACTTTATGTACCTTGTGGAAGTGTTTTACCACTGCAGAACCTTCCCCAGGATGTGTCAGTCTGCAAGTGAATCCCCAGGAAATAACATCAACTGAGGTTTTTGTAGATTGAAATACCCATGCACCTGCTTGGCAATTTATTAAACATCACAAGGGTCAATTCAGCTTATTTTACAAGTAATTTGGTGGTGAAACTTGCAGAGAAAGGAAGATCACCTTGTGCAAGAAGATTTTTAACATTTAACTTGAATTTTGCTGTTCTGCTGCCCACCTGAAGTGATGCAGGTGAAGCAAAGACAATGTAACAGATGCAAATTTTTAATTTCTCTGTGAAAAACTGCAGATCTTTTCTTTCATTCCCATCAAAATACTGCTGATCAATCAAAGTATGTCAGTTTGGAAAAATCAGATCTTTTTATTCCAGTTTTCCTTTAGATAGCTTCGTATTGAAAAACACAAGCTTGCAACACATTAAAAAATTTTATTCATTTGGAAGACATCCAAGCAGTACATTTTTCTTCATTGCTGGAACTTTTCTCTTTGTTTTCCTCTGAAACAAAATTTTGGCAAAATCCCATGGAAGTTTCCAAAGCATCTCACTTTAGAGACTTTTGAATTTTATTTTGAAAAATTATTCCATCAGAAGTATTTCCAGCCAGTTGTAATGGCAATACTCTCCACATTTTTGATCGTGTCATCTCCACATTCTTCTTCAGGAAAATAGATATATTTAGGAAAAAAAAACAGATTAGCATTAGTAATAATAATATTGACTATAATAATGAGATAGACTAACATAGTGTATTAAGGAGTGTGTACAGAATATATTGATGCAGTGGCATAGTTATATAAGTGTACGTTTTCCATTGCTTAGCTGGAAAAAAAAAGAATACAAGTTTCAGGTGGCTCTCCTAAGTGTGATGCAACCCACATCAGGGCATCAAAGCCTTATCCAAGTTCATACAGACTTTTGCTGTGTTCTCTATAGTGCCTGTACTTCCATGATGGTAAACTGCTCTGGTCTTTGAAAACAGCAATGTGAAGGAATGTAAAAAACAGAGAAAAATAGTCTTGAACCTGGTGACATTGGGTAGATGCAAGACCTTGGGTAAATGCACCAAGCCTCATTAAGGCAATTTAATGGGCTAGTTAAAAAAAATAAGTAAGTTATGGGCAGTATTTTAGACTTAGGCAAATTTTAGAAACATAAGATTATTTTAAGTCATCTAAGCAGAATTGTAAGATTTAAATAGATTGACAAATACTTGCGAGAAGAACTAAAGCACTTCAGATTTTACATCTATTTAAAAATTCTTTAAAGAAGATTTTCTTAGCATTTTGAAATATGCAGGACTTAAACTTGCAAGATGTAGCATGGAAAACAAAATTTAGAATATGCTTTAGATTTTTAAACTAAAGCTTCAGGGTACATTCACCCAGAAGGTATCAAAATGTGGTATAAATGTGGAATGCCTTGGTACAATATGGCATGTTTTTTACTTTTTTTTTTCTTTCTCTTTCCTTCTTCTTGACTATTCTTTCAATGGAACAAGAAAGGCATGAGCTGCATATTCAAGTTGAGAGTGATAAAACATTTATTTCTTAGCTTTCATGATATTATATAATAGGCAGGTAAAAGATGGATTTTAGTTTTTATTAAGTTTAATTTGTTCTGAACAATGGAACAATACAAAATTATGTCTGTGACTTTTTTATATAAGTCAAGTCTGAAATATCCTTTGTAATTTCTGGATTTTTTTCATCAAAAGTATATGAACCTTTCTGTATGAGTCTTAGTTCAGCCCCTATTACTTTTTTCTACAAATACCTATGTAGATGGGTATGCATTAATAAAACAACAAATACGCATTAACCATATTTATTGCAGCCAAAACTGTGACTGTTTAAAGCTGAAAAGATAAGGCATATTGGTAAATTGTGACCATAGTTGTTGTATAGTTAAATGTTTTTCATCACGTATTCTTAATTTTGCTAAATATTTTTTTTTCTTTCAGATTTCTTTAAGGAAGATATAAAAAATGTATTTGTTTTATGGGCACTACAGAGTTTACATGTAGTTTTGGCTGAAAAGAAAAGTGTTTTGATTTAGAATTAAGACTTCGTAAGAATGGTGGGGCTGTTGTTTCTTGTCTTCATTGTCTTTCTGGCACAGCCTTCCCAGAAATATTTCCCTTCACTCTTTCTCACCAGTGCACTGAAGCCAAAGACATACACTGTGATGCATTGCCTTGGAATTGTCTTAGAGGAGAAGCTGTAATGGCTTTTGGGGGGTGGAAGTTGTCTGCAAAGTAGACCAATGGAAGAGAATGAGAGCAGTCAATGTCTGAATTAAACTACATATATATATGTGTGTGTGTGTGTGTGTGTGTGTGTGTATGTAGCAGAGGAGTATTTACACACCAGAATGTTTTGAATTTTGCTAGAAATTTTTTAGTATTTGAATTGCAACTAAAGGGCAATGGATTCCTGGGAAGTGCTGACTAGAGAAGCAGTTTGTCATGAGCTCTATTCAGGACCTATACCAGAGGCTTGTTTGATGCCTTCAGAAAAAGTCTTTCAATAATATTCTACTTTATAGAATATTTAAGTTGTCCAATCATGCTCTACAGTTTACAGCTCAGTTTCTTAATGTCCTGAGGCTCCAGCTGAAATGACTTAACTTGCCTACCGTCCCTACTTAGTTTGGCAATTGGGTTTATCATATGTAACAAAACTACAAGGATTCTGGAAAAGCCTTCAGCATGGTTACCAACCTCACACTGATTTTCTTTTTTTTTTCACCCTGCATTTGTTGTATCCCTTTCAACGAGTATCTTGTTTAGAAGCTGAAATATGCGAAAACATCTTTTTTGTACTGAAGAAAACTGCATTCCTTTAGTGACTGATTAATGCTTGATGAAAACAAAAATTATCTGTCCCATATTCTTGATTCTTCTGTTGTTGTTGTTGTTGCTTGTAAACAATGCCTAATTTTAAAACAACTGTATCCATGTACAATTACTGCTGCCCATTACTGGGGAGTGTTGAAGTTATGGATAGTGTCACAGTCATTTCAGAAGATCTCTTTCTTTATGTCTTCTTGGTCTTCAGAGGAGAATAACAAAGGAAAAAAATTCTATGATTTCTAGGGAAAATCAGATTCAAAGAAGTCCGTTTAGAATCAGTGACTCAAACAGTGTTACACACTGCTACAGAGCTGTGAACAACCTAGAGCTGTCTGAGTCATCCCCAGAAAGATGTGTACACAATATACATGATTTATTTTTTTTTAAATATGAGTCCCCTTTCCAACATTTTGAGAATTATGAATCAGATCTGATTAATAACCTTAAATAAGCTGCCAGTTGAGACAAATCCAAAAAACAGAGCCTCAAGATTTTTATCTCAATCAGTTTGTGTAACTCTGTGCAATGCAGACGAAGGAACTGATCATAGAGAAACAACTGCATAGTCAGGAAGGATTTTTATCCCTATTTGTCCTGCAGCTTATTTTAGAACTGAGTTTTAGTTAGACATTAAACTGATCAATCTATTATGCTACTTTCTGTCCCAGTTGTCCAATATTAGCAGTTCTGTCTGCTTCACTTAGAGCTTGTTTTTCTATAATCAGAACCTCCACTGATTGATTTATGTGTATGCTTGTTCATGGTTTTTAATAGTGAAATAGTCCATACTCAAAAGGGAGAATTTTTTAAAAAAAATTTAAAATTCCACACTGTAGGAGAGGGATTAGGGAGATATTTCTTATTTTCTTATTAAATAGATTTTTAAAATGCCTTAAAAAAATCTGAAATCTCTGCATACCTTCTAGAGAATCCTTCTTATCCAGATAGAAGTAATGCTGTGCTTGATTTTCTCATTTCTTTTTTTGCTTAAGATTGCCTTCAATGCATAAGTGTCATGTTTTGGCACTCATGCAGCTGAATTTACAAAACTCATCCTCTTCTTTTGTGCATCCATTTTAAATGCCCAAATGTAGTAATCTTGTGCCTGATTTTTCAGCACACATAAGCTACTGGAACTTTCACTTCGAGTTTGGATCCTTCAGACAAAAATAAGATGGCAGATCTCCACCTGCTTTCATGACTGTCTCTGTAATTTTGGTTTAGTTTGCAAAGTGCCATTTGATGCTTCCCAGGTTTCAGACAGAACTATTACAAACAACCTCCTTTTAGTATCCCTAATCTATTCCCCATGAGGCTTGTCCATGAAGGATCATGGATGCCTTCCTAGTCCAAAGGTTTTTCAAGAATCATAGGCAAAGCTGTGCTTGATGCTTTACCATGGCACTGGCTCTTGCATAGCTTAAGAGTAGGATGGATACCTTTAGTAGCAAATACGGAGCCCATGACACTTTACATCTCCTCTTTTATCAACAGGATATGAAGGAGTCAATGTGAAGGATCAGATTCTTAAGTATTTTGCTAGAGAGATTGATCTCAAAATACTAGGGCTGAAAGTCAAGTTCTTTCCATTGTTTTTTCATAAACACTCCCCAAATCTAAGTCCTTTGAATCCTTCAGAATTGTGCTCTAATATGTGACAAATGCAAAATCACGCATTTTGAATTCTGAATACAAATTCAGAATTATAGTTTGCATGGATTCTGTGTTCTTTTACAGTGAAATTCAAAGGAAAAAATAAATACCAACTCATATGCACTTTGGAAAACAAATTTAGTGCAGAAATATGTTGATTTAGGAAAGTGCTGATATCCCTCAGATGAAGAAACATCTCTCTTTCTGTAGATTTTGCCATCATGCACATATCCTATGGAAATGAAAAGCCTTTGCTTTTGTGTTATTTTTTGGATACAGTTTGTGGTATCACTTTGTGCTGTTATTTGTAACATTTCAGTAGCATACAAAATACTGACTGGACAAGCCACTGCTAAGTTTCCATCTGCAAATATTTTTAAGTATATATTTGTAAATGATCAATCAGAATTATGCCTCAAATTAATAAATTCTCTCTTTACATAGCCAACTCTAAAAAAATTTCAATAGCTATCTACTCCAAGAGAAAAAATTAATGTGAAGAAAACTTTGCCTTGTGCAAGCCTGGCCCTTGCTTGTGGTTCTCTTCCTTCTTCTGTGAAATCTTATGTACTTGGAATGAAAACAGAAAATACAGTAGAGAAAATTATGTAGTTCTGAATCCTGATGTCACTTACATCATCACTTATGATAGACAGAGTGAGACTATTAAGAATGGAGCTATTTGCTACATTTTGTTTAGACATTCCTGCTACAGAAATATTTTTAAATGAGAATTTTATTCCCACTGATGCTTATTTTTAATGATTTTTAAACAACACATTAAAAACCTTTGTAACTGAGAAAATATTAACTTGACTGGATTTTTTCAATTGATTACTGACCACTGCTGAGAAGCCAAGTTTCCTCCATTTGCCATAAGTAGATGAAAGCACGGCACTTGGGACTTTGACTTTTTGTCCCAACAAAAAACACATATTAATCTGAGATAAAATCTTCCCTTAAATTCCTCATCTAATTGCTAAATAGATTCAGTAGCCTAAAATCTTCAATCAAATCCCTAACTGTAATAAATACTAGTCGAAATTTTTACTTTATTGTTTTGTTGAAGGGATCCTTCCCTAGAATGTTTAATTGGGTGTGGTTTGTAATCATAGGATCGGGGTTTGTGTTTGGGTTGTTTGTGGGAAAACATGTTGGGGCATGTCGAAGACCACGAGGCAAGTTTGCAGAGATAGAACAAAGAAGCTCTTCCCTTAGCAACGGGACAGAACCTGCGGACCAGGGACCAATACAAAGAGAGAGAGCGCGAAACAGCCTCCAATGAGAAACTAATAAAGGACTAAGAGGGAGGGGGTTACCGAAAGTATAAAAGGACTGGTTTACCCTATCCAAGGTGCGAACCGTTGGCGGAGGTGTGCTGCCTCGGTCGCCCAGCGCACTGCTTTGCATATATATCTCTCTCATTTACAATAAAAGTTTTGTTATCGTTAAAATGAGTCAAACGTTTATAACACTAACCTTAAGCCTTCATATAATAAGTCAATATCCAGCCCCAACGAAAGCTTTTTATTAAAAAGTTCTCTCTAGTTTCATTGGTTACATTAATATTACAAGTAGGGTATAGACACTGTCCTATGTTATTTGAACATCTAGCAGTCTCTTAATGCTTGTAAATATTTCTGAACAGCAGATAAGTACTTTGGTTGCCACTGCATCCACAGGTGTGCCAGCTACATGCAGTGTCCTGGCGTGTGTCAGGGTTTAGGCTCAGCCGGTACCAACCGGGCCCCTGCTTGCTCAAACCCAACCCCATTGTGTGGAGGAAGAAATCCACCCACGGGCCCCTTAATGGAGACAAGGACAGGGAGGCTTTCACTCCCCAGTTACTGTAACGCAGAAACCAGAGAGGTTCAGCTTGAGTAGGAAAAAAAACCAAACTAATTTAATCTACAAGGAGAAAGGGAAAACATGGCCAGGTCTCAGTATCTTCCCCCCACCCCTCCCTTCCCAGTCCCGGATCCCTTCCCTGCTGCCACCCCTTCAGGGCACAGGGGAGGGGCAGGGGGGGTTTAGGGTCAGTTCCCCACACGGTGTTTCTGCCGCTCCTTCCTCCTCAGGGGGAGGACTCCTCACAGCCTTCCCCTGCTCCAACGCGGGGTCCCTCTCATGGCAGAGAGTCCTTCACAACCCCTCCGACATGAGTCCCTCCCACAGGTGCAGTCCCTCAGGCACAGACTGCTCCAGCCTGGGCTGCACACAGAGTCGCGGCTGCTTCTGGAGCAGTCACCTCCCCTGGCAAGGGGTTCTACATGGATGCAGATCCACAGGTGACCCTCTCTGTGATCCCGCACAGGCTGCTGCTTCTCGTCTGCCCACCTGCGACACTTCAGGGGCTACAAATCCACATCTACCCCACCGTGGTCCTTCAGGGACTGCTCCACCGCGCTCCTCCATGGGCTGCAGGGGCACAGCTGCCATCTCACCACCGGCTGTGGGGAAATCTCTGCTCGGACACCTTTTTCCCCTCCTTCTTCACTGACCTTGGTGTCTTTTCCCTGGCATTTATCTCTCACTCATCCTCTGCTCTGCAGGCCCTTTTCTTATATTTTTGCTTTTTTGTTTCCCCTTTCTTGAATAAGTTACTCCCAGAGGCACATCCAGCTTCCCCTATCTGCTCGGCAGAGTCAGGGTCAGCATTGGAACCTGGGGAGCTTCAAGCAGCTTCTCACAGGGGCCACCCATGTGCCCCCACTGCTTCCAAAACACCACTGCACTAACCCAAGATAGCATGGCAGAAATAGATTACGGTTCTTCAGCATTTCTTTGCAGTTAATTAGAGATTCTCTGGGAACTTCTGATTTAAGATTTGAATTTAGGATTTTAAGATTTAAATGTATGATAGCCAACTAAAGGGTTTTCATCCTGTGAGCAGGATGGGTTACCTCAAACTTGTAAATTTGCTTGCCCATTCTTTGTGTGTAGTTGTTGCATAAGTGGTGAGGACAGCTATTACTCAAGATATGTTGAAAATTAGCAAAGAAGTTTTGGATAGTTCAAGTGATACTGTGCAATTACTACTGTACGTGTCACCACGGTAGCAAACAATGCATCATCATTTCCCTCTATTCACAATAACTATTATGCATAATAAAGCTGCTGTCCTACTTTTCTTTCTTTTCTATATTCCTGGAAAATATTCTCTATGTGAGACCACTAGAAAAGTACAGTTTTTCTTCTTTCTCTCTCTGTTTCTTTGTAGGACCAAGAACATTGTGCTTAAGGAAGAATCATAAAATAGGGAGAAATCCAACTGGAAGACTGTTTGAATCCAAAAGCCATAAAGAAATCAAGTATCTTAGAAGAAAAAAGCCTTCAATTGTAAAGTTAAAATTCTAATAGGTTTTTAAAGTTTGAATTAATAGACTTTTATATTAAAACTATAGTGAGAAAGGTTCAAAAGCTAGGGTGCCATCTATCTTTACCTCCATGAGTTTGTGAAACATGGACACTTCGTATGTCTAAACTCTCAAATTGAAGCAAAAGTACTAGAAAAAGAGTTTTTAGAACTCCAGCTGCCAGAATCCATCACCCTAATCAGGTATCAATCTAGACTACAGTTTGGAGACAGCTCTAGTCATCCTGGTGGATGAACTTACAGCCACTGAGCAAGGGAAGACCTCTACCTTACTGTTGCTTGATCCAACAACAGCGTTCAACACCACTGGTCTCTCGAGTGCAGCTGATTTCACTTACAGAACCTGGCAGGGCTGAATGTGCAGCTCTGAACTGGTTCTGTGTGTTACTCTTGGACTGATAACAGAGGACCTTCCCTTGTGGGATATGTAATTTTCAATCTTCTATCTTTTAGGACACCTGTATGGGATCTATCATCGGGAGCACACATACACAGCCGTCTGTCAGCATTCGCAGAGGCAGTCAGTGTTATTGCCCAGATGCCTCAGCACCTGTGAGAAATTAATACATGGTTGAAAAGAAGTGGGGTCCAGCTTTTGTGGCTTAGACAAGGTGAGGTTGGCAGGGAAAGGCAATGCTTCAGAGAACTCATCTTTTGTTGAAAACTTTTCTCTGCAGATTGTCAGCATGATGTACAGACCCACGCTTCAGCTGGGAGTGCTATCAGTCAGAGCTGCAGAGGTGGCAATGTTGAGGAAAGTCTTCCATTTGGGCTAGCAAG
Source organism: Heliangelus exortis (assembly GCF_036169615.1). Taxonomy (NCBI): domain Eukaryota; kingdom Metazoa; phylum Chordata; class Aves; order Apodiformes; family Trochilidae; genus Heliangelus; species Heliangelus exortis. Next base: position 92,190,578 of record NC_092423.1, read on the forward strand.
AAAAGTATGGTCGTTTGCCTCAAGTGATGGACTACTTACCCTGATGTGCCTGTTCGCTCTCTACAGAACTTCGGTTAATTCTTTCTTGGGCAGACTATGGACAGGACATGGAAAATGCTGCAATCTACCTCTTAGAATAAGGACGCCAAAATTAAAATGTCATACAAGTGTTACACACATATTTTTTACTTCCTTTTGATGGTTGATTCTGCCAAACCATCCTGGCATTTTCAGCATTTGAAAGATAGTCCCGTGCTCACTCTGGTAAGGACCTTAAGAGCATGTACCTTAGAGATGGACACTGTCCTGGTTGGAGAGGACCAGTATAGAAAAACCCTGCCTGTGACACCAGCAGCAACTGCAAGCCTATTGATGTAGCATTTAAAATGTTGAGCCTATGGGAAGAGAGCCTGGGTCAGGTGACCCAAATGAAGCAAAGTATTCTTCCTATGATGCTCAGTGTAAAATGACTCCCAAGAGAGCCCACTAGTGGCTTCTCTGGATGGTGTTCTAGCTGGGTTAAGGCCCTCCTGCCACTCCTCCTTGTTTCCTCACTGGAGAAGGACAGCATTTACCAAGACAGGTTGCCTTCTACCTAAGTTTTTTTTTCATCCTGCAAGTGTCTGTCCCTTATTCCCCTCTTCACCCTTGGGAGGGTAGTGGGAATAAGAGACCATCTGTCACTGTTCAGCCACTGTCTAAAACTGTGACAGATGTAGGTCCTTCTCCATAGAAAATAACCAACACCAAGGGCCAAGCAAATCTTCTGTCTCATCGCTATCTCAAAATTTAAGACTAAAGTAGAGTATTTGAGGTAGTTTTCCCACTGTAGAAGTAGGAGAAAAATTTCATTTTACAATTGTCACAAGGAAGAAACTGCATGAACAAATCAAACACTTCTTGAAAAAAGAAAAGGAGTGCTTTTCTTCAGACCAAAATACTAATTTGAAACTTCATTTTGTGATGGTAATAATATGATATAAAATCCAAGATAGGAATCATTAAAAACCACAATTAACAATGATGCAGACCTCAAAAAAATGAGATACAACAATAATAATTTTGAATAAGAGTTTTAAAATGACAAAAATCGATGAATACTAATATGCGTAGTAAAAAAACCCAACTGAATTAGCTGACAAAAAGTGAACAAACGGCAACATGCCATGGTTGCAGAAAAGTTTTCTTATAAAGGAAACCAGTGAGAATACAAATGAGAAACTGCTGGCACATGTTCCGTGTAAAGAATAAGATGAAGTATTCCAAACAGTGTCAATTATTAAAACTAAAGGCTCAAACTTTGACATATGATCTAGAAATCATAAATAACACTTTCAAATAGCAGTGTCAGACACTCTAATCTTCCCAGTTGCTTTAAACAGGAGATAAAGTTTGTAAACAAAAGCACTTTATAGAAACTTTCACCAGATCAAAGTGTAACCTCAGACTTTATAAGAAATAATAAATGCTGATAAAGTCTTAACAGTGGGGAAAGTAACATGCTTGGTAAACATTCAGTAAGAAATCATACATACACAATCAAACTGTTATTGGAAGTGTTTAACTGACATTTGAATAAAAAAATCAGCTACTACACAACTCAATAATCCCAATAAACTGTTTTTCCCATGTATCTGCAGCATTGGATATTGGCCTTAAACTTTAAATTACATCTATTTACCAGGGTTGAAATGCACTCCTGCGTGCAAAGGACACATACAGGCACCCAAATCTCTTGTAAGCCTTAAGTGAAGGTTTAAAGGGAAGCGGAGGTTTGCTGAGACACTTCTTCAGTTTATTGCAAATGATTTCCACATAGATTAGTCTGGATTATTTCCATTGTGCTTCACTGGGGATGATCTGGAGTTTTGTGTTTATTCACCATGAGAGTTTGATAACACAGGTTTGATCATTCAGCAGACTGGGAAACTCTTCAGCCTCATTAAAATGGAAAAACTTCAATGTTCTTAAACAAAAAAGGGCAACAAAAAGAAAGCATGCAAAACCCACCAAACTCTCACACCCATCACTTTACAAAGACCTTCATAAAAATTGGATTTAAAATATTGTGCAATATCCTCACCAGTTCTGTACATACTAGCAATTTAAACTCGCCCTTTTTAAAATGACACCAGGGAGATAGACAAGGCTGTCTGTTATCCTCTTTTCTTTTTGCAATTGTAATTGAACCTTTACCCTTATTTTTCAGGCACCAAGCATTGCTTCAAGGAATGAAAATTGGAAACTCCATAAATTTGGGTTCATTGTATGTAGATGACATTGATTTGCTCCTGTAATCCTGGTCATAATCTGCCTATAATCCCAGAAACAATGAATTGGTTTCACATTACCTCTGGCTACTTTGAAACTGCAATGATAAAACCTGTTTTCTTAAAATGAATGCCCAGTTGCAGAGTATACCTGACTAAAATGTGATCACTTGAGACAGAATTCTGCTAGGTACCTAGAAATAATCATATGTTAAGCTAGTCATACACATGTAACAAAAAAAATTTACTTCCTTCAGTAAAGTGTGTATTGCTTTATGAATATCCTTACTTTTATTCAATTTTTTTGACCTATAAAACCAATGGATGTGATAATACTTGTCTTTTTGTTTCTTGATTTCAGGATCTTTCTCTCCTAGAGCTTTATTTTTTGCTTTATTATTTTAATCCTTTCCCTCACTTTGAAAAAAACAGAATATTTGAGGTCCATTTCCTAAGATTTGCAATCACTGTTAGAAAAATACATTCAAAACATTTAGAAATATTTCATTTTAAAATTTTAGTTCATTAACTTTGGATGACTGTACCTGTAGAACTGAGATACTCTCACTGTAGTACATGTTACATATTGTAAGAAATTATAATGAGAAAATCAGTTGGCTGAAATTACTGATAGCTACCTAAAACAAACAACCTGGTTCTGGAGGTGAATGGCAAAATGTGATGCATTTTCCTTTATTTACTCTTTAAGCAATTCTTACAGTAAATTCTTAGATCTCTGCCTAATTATCTGAAAGTACCTGAAATACTGGGACAGATACTCAAAATTTAGTGATGCTTTTCAACGTCCAAATATCACATATGGCAAGGTGTTCAGCAATTAGACTAGTCTGTCCCATTATTTTGCCATCAAAGAACATTAAACATGAATTTTCAGCTGACCATCATACAAGCACATTACATAATGTTAAACTAGAAAAAGATTATTGAATATATATATTGACCAAATATCCCTTTTTTATCTATAAACTTTCAAATTAGATTATTTTAGGAAAAAAATGAGTTAAAAATGGAGCTTTAATTTGTAGAACAGGTTTGCTCTGTTTGAAATAAGATTTGATACCGACTCATTCCAAATATATATTTTCTTTAATGTAACAGATTATATTTAAGTCTTCAAAGAATAACTCCTTTAGACAAATTTGTCATTTAGCTGTCACAAAATATACATACAATATACAGTATACAAAATATACATACATACTACAAACAGTAGTGCATGATGGAGTATGCTAAATTATCCATTTGAAAAGGAGAGTGATGAAATGGAAAATTGACACAAATGGCTTCTGGTTCCCAATTTTCAATATGATATCAGCTGGACTACTGACCTGCTTTTTAGTAATTACACTCACATGTGAAAGTAGTACTACTGTCTGCTGAATATGTGGTACAGAAAGTAAGCAAGCAAAGTTTTCTATCAGGAAAGTTAAAATCAGCACCACAGTGAAAAAAGCTGGAAAGCTGTAATGTTAATTTTCAGCTTTCACAGTTTCCATTATATAGATGACTATTTGAAGACAGAAGACACTCCTTATTTCAGTCCTCTGTGCTTTATTCTATTTATCTGGTAGTGTAAATCTAGTGAAGACTAGATTGTAGGTGATACTGATGTAAAATTAACCTAATTCAAAATCAGGTACTGCATATCAAACACAATGCTGAAGACAGGTAAAAATATAATCTATCATTAAATAAATGTGTCAATAATAACAAACGGTAGAACCTCAAAAACTACAGCAAATTGGATTATTTTCTTTGACAGTTTCTTAGCCACATCTAACTTTCTGCACTTGCTCTTTTAATTAGCTTTAGGATGGCTGGGACCAAGTTCTTGTGGTCGGTCAAAATATACAGGCTGAAACAAGACATTTTGACCTGAGGTTCTCTTCAGTCTTCAGTAGAGGTGAAGGTGGTAGCAACTGAATGATCTGGTCTTCTTTGTGAAATGGATTGATTTTATTTCCTCAGGATTCCATAATCAAATGGACACAAGGTTTGAGGCATCTCCCTCCAGCAAAGGCTGCAGAGTCGAAATATGAATACTGGCATTTTTTTCCTTGACAGTGTATCTTGTGCAGAGCCAGCAGACTCCAGGGTTGTTGCTGTATCCCTTCCAGATTTGTTCTCTTAGATGTGTCTAAATTCAAAGAGAAAAAATGTTTTCCTAGTGCTCAATGGTTAATATAGCATGTTCTTTTCTTAGTGGAATTTGGTGCAAATATCACATTAAAAGTGCAGACAGACAAGTTATGATAAGCTTCTCTTCTTAGTGGGAGATACCTATAAACATGAGTTCAGGTTAATTTATGACTTTGGGTTGCTAAATTTTAGTGTCTGATGTTATCTCAAATGAGCAAGAATTGCCGTTGGTATTTTTTTTCCTTTTCTCCTTCTAAAGACTACAGTTTCCAAGATGCAGAAAGTCATAGCTGTTTCTAGATGTTGCACATATGTGCTTGGTTTTAAAAGTTCTGAGCCCAAGTGTACTGGTTACACTAGCAGATGTAAATAATAATTTTTTACCACTGTGGAGGTTTAGATGTCCCAGGCAAAAATCCCTCAGCCCTGTTTAATGTGAAACCACTATTAAAACCAATAACAACTGTAAAAAATTTCTGCAAGTGTGACATCCAGTCTACATCCAAGTAGATGATGCAATAGTTAAACAGCCACTTGTGATTTATTATGTGCACAAAACTTTTGAAGAACTTTTAGCAAAACGTTCATTGGTAAGTCATGCTACCTCAGTCTGTTTTGTTCATTATGTCTGCTCCTGACTCGATGGGTTAAATTAACTTACTATATAATCATGACCATGCTGTAGTTCAGCATTAACTTAGCGTGAGCTTTTTTCAACAGTTGAAATAATTTCAGTCTCCATTATCAAAACTTTCCCCTGCAAGGTTAGTGTTTTATGTGTCTCCTGAGTGTCCTATAAACTCCCAGTATTAATAGTGTGTTCGTGGTGATATTGATGCATGATAGCGTGGATATTGCACGTGCTGTTACAATGCTTTAAGACTGTAAACCATTTTTAGCAGTGTTCTTTGCAAGGTTAAGTCTTGATAGTGTAATATAGCACTGCTAATTATATTGATCTAATTAATCTAATTAAATTGCAGCTAGATATGTTGTACATGCCATTTGTCTATATTAACATTATGTAAACCTATTCTGCTTGTCTGTGCATTTTATATACAATGCCTCTTTAGCATTTGACCAGGAAAATAATTGTATGCCTCCTGCACCTCATACTGGTGTGAAAGAGATGTAGTGATCTGGTAATTTACAAGATGAGGAAAGCCTGACTGGTTTTTAAGTCTGGCTTTATTTGAAGAGAGGAAGGTTTTTCTTTTCCTGGAGCTTGGAAAATGTATTCTCTCCTTCCTTGTTTTTTATATCACCTTTGACAAAACCATACAAATTTTCAGAACTTCTGTGCGTAAACTTCAAAATTTAAATAAGAGAACAAAGGGTCTAGAGTCACTTTTGTTGGAGCAATGGAAACATAACTACACTGCTTTGGTATTTCTCTCTTATATGGAAGAGAATGAGTACAGAGAAAACTCGCTCCCAAGGGAGCAGGTGCATTCCCCCTGCTGCTCCCCACTGCTGCTACTTCTGCCTTCCACCAGCCCTTCCAGAGGAGATGCCTTAGCAGAGAGGCCAGCAGCTGATGAAACAGCAGATCTTTGACTTTGTTAACCATGGCCTCTTCTTGTGTAGCAAAAGCTGTTTTCTTAGTTGTACTTATCCATTGTGGTTGTAGCAATGAAGGGTAATGCAAGCAGATGGTATCTCTACTCTCCTCCTAACACAGGACACACACTTGAATGTCATCCAAACTCACCCTTCTCTTGGGTTTTCTTTTATCATCAATTAAATCAAAGCAAATATTCCTTTGGCATGAGATGGCTTTCCAGGCTTCTCATAGTTTTAGCTTCTTGTCTTTAATAAAGAGACACTCCATCATTTTCTGTGATCCCTGTCTGGCATCAGGAAGATGCACAGGGTTTGGTTGTTATTCTGAGTTCGCTGTGTCACTCTGCAGAGTCATGACAGACTGCACCACATTAAAGGAATAATGTGACTATTTTCTTCTACGTCAGCCTCCTGCAGCAATTAGTGCTGTCCCTGCTTACTTAGCCAAATCAGCTGAATGCTAAAAATATACAACACTGGGCAGGTTAGGAGTCTGAAGGATGGTTGAATATCATGTTCAACCATCTTCATATTAGATTTACTTGTTGGTTTTTTTTTATTAGATTAAAATAAGTAAGATAAGATTGCTTTATTTGTATTTAATTATCATGTAAGGTTTTTTTTTTTAAAAAAAGATATTTTAGGTCAGGTTTTGCTGTGCTCATATGGAAAAGTGAATGATTCTCCTTTCTGCCATTGACCACTGTCATCTTGATGAAATTGTCCTCACATTTCTAATGTCAGGAAAACGGAGTGACAGAGGGAAAGAGCATAAGAAAGATAACTTTAAAATCTCATTTTACATTGTGCAGTGTAAGAGATGAATCGTTGGTTTCTTCAGCTTACTCTTGCTAATGGCCTTACCTAAAGTAAAACATTTTTAACTGTTTTTTAATTCTAGTTAATATAGCTAGATAGCTAAGGATATAATTATTTTCCATGTGAAATAGGTTTCAAAGTCCAAAAAAATGAAGTCAGCCACCAGAGCTTTCAATATCATTGTGACAAGAGTCTAGAAAGGTGTCTTGTTTGTTGTGCTGGGACAAGAAAGAAGTAATCCAAATCCTCCTTTTCCTTTCGTATTATCTCCCTTTCACTGAGGAAGAACTTTCTGGCATAGGGCAGGACTCCAGAAGTCATAAAATTTTAAAATGAAAGTCTTCCACAGGTGTATTTTCCCCTCTTTCCTCTAAGGTACTTATACCACTTAGCAGCCATATGCACAGCAAAAAAGGCAGCCATAATCCCACAGTTTATCCGTATGTGGTGTGTGCATATTGACTACATGATGAAGGACTGGAGTTTGCTGCTTGAGGCTTTCACACAGGATGATGACACAGGGCAGAGAGGGCAGAAATAGTGTAAGAGAGGAAGACATGAAAGGTGAAGAGCTCCGTAGATGGCCTTTTGAAGTCAATGGAAATACCCTCAATGGTGTCAGTGGACTGGGAGTCAGTCCCTCCTAGTGAGAGGGATGGCATTAATATTTCTGAGAAAGTGAAATCCTGAGGGTCTGCAGAAGATAAAAACAACAACAAGCCTCAAGTGACTTTGGAGCAAAGCCAGTAGGTGCTGCTGTCATTGCTATCCTGCTGTCCTTTCTTGAACTTGGCATAATCACCTGATCTGCATCAAAGTGGTGCAATTTTATGGCAATGGTTATAGTTGGTAGTGATAGCAGCATGACTGAACTAGACAGCACATTGTATGAAAACAGGCCGAAGGGAGGATGGGATTCAGTTATAAAATCTTAAAAACCATTTAATCAGAGCATTTTTTTGCTAATCAGAATATTTTCTGTGAATCTTGGAAATTACAGACTCTGATCACAAACCAGAGAGTATGAGAGGGTCTCATTCATAAGTGCTTTATCTTCTCAGGAACAAGTCGATAAGCCTTTATTGTTTAATTTTTCTTTCTTGGTAACTGGGCAGCTGACATTTTTTCAAAGTCCCTTAATTTGTAGGGGACTTTGTGGGAGTCACAAAACCCCATTAACCATATTTTTCATCTGGCTTTAGGAGGAATATATTTTAAAATGGTAAAAGAAAAAGACTTTGAACAGCTTCTGATAACTCACAGTTTAAGCATGGCTATAAAAAGAAAATGAAAAGGCAATTAAAAATGGAATATTTCTTTCTTCAGAATCCCCCCTCCCCAACTGTAATTTGTCACTATTTCTTGTAGGCAGGCAGAAGGATGAGTCTAGAGAAGACCATTTAGCACTGCAAAGCTGGCTGCTATAAAGCACTGTAACTTGGCATTAGAGCGGGGGGCTAATTTTTTAAAGTCTGTACCACCACCCCCAAAATTTCTGAACAGATTATTTTTTCCAAATTATTAAAGAAATTAAAAGAAATTCTTTAATATCTCAGGAGTGCAAGATGCAGTCAATGGGGGTAGTAAAAGGCCATGTGTCTTCAGGTTCAGCTCTTGGCTATCAGTACCCAGAAATCTTGTGATGTGTCAGAAACCTAGATAGATGTATATCCCAGAGGGTCAACCAAAGTGAGCTTGAAACATCTGCAGTGTCCATATTTGTGCATGCAAACTGACACTTGTGCTTCTAAAACTTCTTCAGTGCATAGATCTCAGGAGTTTCTCTGGTTCTTGGTCTGCAGAGGGCAGGGTTGCTTAGGTGGGTTTCACTGCTGGCTCCTGAGAGAGACATCTGCCAGGAGAGAAATTTTGTGCTGACCTTGCTCATCCTTACAGAAGTTACAGCTTTGCTAGGGAGAGAGGGGCTGAAGGGTCATGCTGCACCCATTAGGAGGAGGATCTATGTCCATATCCCTTGCCCAGGCAGAATGGCAGGAGGGGCTGGTTTCCAGGCTAGGACAACATAGGCAGAAGGACCCAGGTTTTTTTTCCTGACTTTTCCAGCAGTACTGTGAGCTTTACATGAATATTTTAGGTAAAACAAGTATTTGTATGCTGCTAAGCAAAACATAAAATAGTATCACTATTTAAAAGGGTGCTGAAAGTCATTGACACTTTCTCTTCTGTGTATACATGTAAGGTTGTACTTATTTATCACACGTGTTTATAAAAGGGCCATCATTATATCATCTGAGCTCAAGTTTTGTGAAAAGTTCACAAGTCCATATTTCACATGAGCCATATGCTGAGCTGAAGGCACATAATTTACAAACCTTTTAAGCGATTACGTTACCAACAATTCACATTTCTGCTCTCAAGATAAAGTCCCTGCCCATTTCATCTGATCAGCATCTTATTCTTCAAGCAGGTGTCATGGTTTCTGATTTTTGTCCAGATGGCAGCTGATGTGGAATGAGAGACTGTGTGAACAAAATCAAATGCTGTGAGAAGAGCTGGTGAGCCTTTGCTCCCCATGCTACTGCTAGTGACAATATATTTAATGCAGTCATTGCTCATGATCCGTGAGTTTTTTAGAGATAAATGGTTAGGATTATCTTATCAAATTACAACAATCAAACACAATTATTGAAAATACCCCCTTAAATATATTGCATTTGGTTTTAGTTCATCAGTGTTTTGCAGTTAATGTCTTTCAGTGGTACACATGTATACATACATATATATATGTTAATGTCCAGAGCTCGTTCAGTATTCATTTCTCCTGATATACCTTTGATCTGTTGTTGAGAAGCTACAGCAATGTTTGTAGACATGATATTGAGTGCAATGAAAGTTTCAGTATGTGTGTGCAAAAAAGGATTGGACCCATGGGCTCTGTCTGGGAGTACGTAACTGCTAATTTGACCTGTGAGGGTCAGCAGTTACCTCTGAGCACTTCAAGCCCCCTGAGACACCTGTATCCATAAACCATCACCTGGGTCTGCCCAACATACCTGTGTAGGAACCCCGTAAGCAAAGGAGAGTCGTGCTACACTCCACCTGGGGAGTTCTGCAGTCCTTCCCCATCCATCCATCCATCCATCCATCCATCCATGTATGTGTGGGACAGGACCCTGCTGACTGATGCCCAGTGCCGTCTGTTCAATAATTATGAAGCCATGTCCTTTTCACCTCCGTACTGCTAGTGTTTGGTCTGACCTGCCCATCAGCTGTATGGGGATACTGGGCATGAATGCTGTACGTGCTGTCTCACCCAGAGCTGCACAGCCCAGAAGGTGAAGTCAAGACTAACTTCACTCTCAAGATCTTAATTTTCACCTGGGTGTTTGTCTCCAGAAAAATCAGTATCCTTGAGCTGCCTGTCAAAGAGGTTCTTATTATGACATGGGTGGGCAGAGCCCTTCAGAGTCTGTAAAATAACCTGCTGCCATGTCAAATTAGGTTATGTGCCATCAAATTACTTAAATCATCATCATAGTTACATTTGTTCTACCAGATATGTCTGGTCTCTCTCTTGGGACTGGCTTTTCTGCACTTTTACTAATACTTTCAGGTCTTTTTTTTTTTTTTTTTTTTTTAGTATTTATTTTTTAGTGGCAAAATCAGTCCTCAGAGTTCTCTCTAAGACAAAAAAAAAAAAAAAAAAAAAAAAAGAGAGGTGGTGCTTTGTGTACATTCTATGGTTTTTCTGTCCAATGACTCTAATGTCAAAATTGCTACAACCTTCCAAGAGAAACCTTCCAAGAGAAACGCTAAATCACAATGTGGTAAGAAAGGCAACCTCGACAGGTCTGCAAATGACAGCTCTATAATTTCAGCATTATTTGAATACAATGTAGAAGTGCCTTATATATTTAGGCAGCTTCATTTTACATCTGCTTTTTAGAATAATTGATTCATACTTGTCTGCACAGGCTTTCAATAGTTCTTCTTTCTTAGTGTCTTTGTCTATCCTTTTTTTTTCTTTTTTGTTTTTTTTTTTTGTTTTTTTTTTAATTTTTATTCCCCTGATTTTTTTTCTGTAATATTTATTTTACCAGTAGAAAGATGAGAGGGTCAGACTGAGCATGTCTTAGTTTGAGCTGCAGTGGAATGAGTTGTCTTTACCTCTACACTCATTACAGCCTTAGAGCAGAATGACTCGAGTTACATGTGGATTTTTTCCTGCCTACTTTCATACATATGCTAACATGCATTGCTTTATTTGTAGCTCAGAAATTGCCATTATTATTTCTGAGTGCTGAGGCATATTTTATCTGTTTTAATATTTCTAAATTGTTTTTTGCCATTCTCACTCAAGTCTGTGTGGATTGGTTGGGGTCCCTGAAAATGCCTTTCAGTGGTTCCTGATGAAAATTATTCATCAGAAGATGAGGGATTCAAATCCTACTAGAAAAAAAGTTTATGGGGGTGTTCGTTTGTTTCGTTTGGGTTGTTTTTGTCATGATGTTTCTGCACCATTGAACTAACAGCTGAGATTCAACCCTGTTTCCTCAGTGCCTCGTGTCAGATGTAGCTTGTGAATGGGTAAAGGGAATGGGATTGTGAAAAATTATACATTTTGCAGAGTGAACATCCCAGCTAAAGTTGTGTGTCACAAGACCTGGCAGATCTCCATGGAGGCAGTTTTGCTTCTTGTGGCATGACCAAGGAACCTATGCCTTGCTGTTTCAATGCCAAAACATGGCTGTAGCCTCCATTGCCAGGTTGGCACCACCAGCAGAGCTCCAGAAAATCAACTAATGGTTGTGGTTAGTGTCTGGGATCCCTGTGGACTGCCCCGCATCTGTGTGTGAAGACACCAAGTGCCTGCCATGCCTTGAGAAGATCCTTTGCCCCTCACATCCTGCACTCTCTTCCCAAGGTGGACCACTGTGTGAAGGTGAGGCAGGTGCCATGCAAGATACTGCAAATCCAGAGTGTCTCCACAAAATCAGTGGCTCTAAAACACACGAGCCCATGAAAAACTAAGTCTGAAGTAACCTCTCTCTTTTGTGTATTTTTTGGGGGTGTTTTTTGGGGTTTTTTGTTTTGTTTTGCTTTTTGGTGGTTTTTTTGGTTGGCTGCATTTTGTTTGTATGTTTGTTTGGGGGTTTTTTGTTTTTTTTTTAATTTTGGGGGTTTTTTCACTGTGAAAGCTTGCTGTTTTCCTCAGTTATTCCTCGGTTATTTTCCTTAGTTATTTCCTCAGTTATCTGGATATTGAGCCAGATGTGAAGAAGTGGAATTCAAAGGGAGAAAGTATTAGAATTACAGACAGGGAAAAATGTTCTAGAAAAGCATTGGTAAAAGTAGTTTAATAAGATATTAGCTTAAAAACTCTATACTCTTTGTAAAATATATTGTAGTTATTTAGTTATACCACCTCTTACTGGAGGTGGTATTATAAACTAAAAGAAAACCTGTTCTCCACCCCAGTCCTTCTAGTCAATAAAAATATTTACAACTAAATAAAATGAAGATAAACATGTTTTAAAAAATAATTCGTAAAATCTGGGCTAACATGACCCAGTGTGACAGCTTTTCTTTAAATGAAATGTTTTCAGATGATCCAAAAGGATATCAAATCAATGTTCTTCAACCCTTACCTTCTATTTAAAAACTTACTTCTCCTGATGTTTTTGTCCATAGTCTTATGTTTTGTATTATTTCTCTCTTTTGAACTATTTTGCCTGTATGAATGCATAGTTCTGGTGTTCTCAACAGGGATTGTATAGGTTATATAACATAATATGTATAATATAATAATAATATGTATAATATTATATATATATTAAATATATATATAATATATAATATATAATACTATATAACATATAATAATATATATAATATATATATTAAATATATATTAAATATATGTATAATATAATAATAATAATATGTATAATATGTATAATATGTATAGGTTATATATATAGGTTATAACAGTATAGGTTGGGGGCTGACCTGCTGGAGAGCAGTGTAGGTGAAAGAGACCTGGGGGTCCTGGTAGACAAGATGACCATGAGCCAGCAATGTGCCCTTGTGGCCAAGAAGGCCAATGGCATCCTGGGGTGCATTAGAAAGGGTGTGGTTAGTAGGTCAAGAGAGGTTCTCCTCCCCCTCTATTCTGCATTGGTGAGGCCGCACCTGGAGTATTGTGTCCAGTTCTGGGCCCCTCAGTTCAAGAAGGACAGGGAAGTGCTTGAAAGAGTCCAGTGCAGAGCTACTAAGATGATTAAGGGAGTGGAACATCTCCCTTATGAGGAAAGGCTGAGGGAGCTGGGTCTCTTTAGTTTGGAGAAAAGGAGACTGAGGGGTGACCTCATCAATGTTTTCAAATATGTAAGGGGTGAGTGTCAGGGAGATGGAGTTAGGCTTTTCTCAGTGGTGACCAGTGATAGGACAAGGGGTAATGGGTGTAAATTGGAGCACAGGAGGTTCAAGTTGAATATCAGAAAAAATTTTTTTACTGTAAGGGTGACAGAGCCCTGGAACAGGCTGCCCAGGGGGGTTGTGGAGTCTCCTTCACTGGAGACATTCAAAACCCGCCTGGACACGTTCCTAGGCGATGTACTCTAGGTGGCCCTGCTCTGGCAGGGGGGGTTGGACTAGATGATCTTTCGAGGTCCCTTCCAACCCCTAGGATTCTATGATTCTATGATTCTATGATTAACAAAATGCTTGAAATGTTGGTTGTATCTTTGTATCATCTTTCCACTCCATGAAAAGAGGTGTTTGCTGTTATGGAGAGCATCATTAAAGTATTGGGATAGCCTCCTATGTAGTAAGCACATGTGAATATGAATGTTTCACAAATTGTGAAATTTTATGTAAAATTCCTGCTCAGATTATCTGCAAGTAGAAGTGTGAGAAGATGAACTTGGTTTGCAGCCCAGAGAGTGCAGAATGGGCACTGGCACAGCTTTGAGATCAGCCTAGGTAGTGATTTCTGGTTTTGTGTGAAACAAAGAGCTCTTTAAATAGTGTCATTGCATGTAAGGTTTATAGATAGAACTAAAGGGAATAGGTAATAACCATAAAACAGTATTATGAAAATATAAACCATAATTAGTGATAATGGGTTACTCTATTAATTAAATACATTGAAGTATGGTTGCAGAGCTTTGATGCATGGATGCTTTTGTCCAAGAACATATGTGTGTTTATATACTGATGTAACACTGATGGATTGCCAGTGCATTAAATATACATCAAAGGATGAATACTCTGCCCTGGTGTTAAATGGGTCTCTTTAGTGCTGTGTAGTTATACAAATATATGGAAGAAGATAGTCCCTGCCCCCAAATTTCCCATCTAAAAAGAAAAGCATAGAACACTTAACTGTGCACCCACTTAGGGTAACTCAAGGTTTTAAGTGGGCCAGATTAGGTCATACCCGTGGGTGCTCTGCTCGTTCTGCTGATTCAGGTGTAATGCCTTTACTCCTTATTAATCCAGGAAACAGAGCCTTGAAATGAAAATTCTCCTTTCTAATTTCAGTGTTGGTGGTTTCTGGGTGGTTATGTGGAAAGAGTGCTCCTGTGCCTCTTTCTTCTAACTCTTGCAAGAGATGCTCTGTTGCTCTGCTGCTTTCTAGACATGGAAGAAACTGCATTTCCTGACCTCCAGCACTCCAAGTTTCAGATGAGTCATTTAGAAAACATGAATCTTTTGAGTAGTTGGATGTTTATGAGGGGACTGAGTTATGATTAGTAGTACTAAGGAAGGAGTAGTACTGAAACACATCTCTAAGTTATGTGATTAGCCTAGTAAGTGCCTATGGCATCACCTTGTGTTGGTGTTGGGGACCTGTTGTGGCCAATGTCCATCACTAGCTTATTGTGATAAGCTGTGGAGGCCCAGCATTTCTGACCTCTCCCTCATAGACTGCAGACAGGGTTTCGTCTAATCAATAGCCAAAATTAACTTCATAAAATCATAGAATGGTTAAGGTTAGAAGGGACCTTAAAGATCACCCAGTTCTAACCCCCTGCATGGGCAGGGAGACGTCCCACTAGACCAAGTTCTCAAGGCCCCATCCAGCCTGGCCTTGAACACTTCCAGGGAGGGGGCAGCCACAACTTCCTCAGGCAAGCTGTTCCAGTGTCTCACCAACCTTACACTAAAGAATTTCTTCCTCATGTACAATCTAAATCTCTGTTCTTCAAGTTTTAAACCATTTCCCCCTCTCCTCTCACTACACACCCATACAAAAAGCTCTACCCCACCTTTCTTGTAGGTCCTTTTAAACTTGAATTTATTGGCTGTCCCTCATGTGCTGTGTTATTCCTATTGATTCTGAGAAAAACCATGCCTGCCAACATTAATTTGCCATATTTTATTTAAAATTTTTTTTAGTTTAAGAGCAGAAGTTTTTTCACCCAGATCCTGAATCTACTAGTACTTCTGGTTTTTCATTTCTTTGTGGGCTTTTTTGTTTGTTTTGTTTTGGGTTTGTTGTTGGTTTTTTTGTTTGTTTGGTTGGTTTTTTTGCTTGATTGTTTTCTTGTTGGTTTGTTTGGGTTTTTCGTTTCTTTATTTTGTTGTGTTTTGCTTTGTTCCCTGAGGTAAACTTTACCCTGACAGCAGAGGTACTGATCCCTTTATATCCCAAACTGTGTTTTCTGAATTTGGACTGATGAGATCCATGTTCCCTGTGGCTGCTCTTGCTCAAAAAAGGGGCAGCCACAGTGGTTTCCCTTCATAATCTTCTTCTGTCCACATCCCTCAACCCCAGCCTTTCCCACTTTAAACATTTAGGTTGACATTTACTCTGCCTGGTCTCAGAGCTACAGTGATATGAAAAAAGAAATCATGAGTAAAATTAATTGTTCCTTATTGAGGCAGAGTACACAAGGAGAGAAAAAATTATGCCTATTCCTTAGAATTTTAGCATAAACATACAGTAAGTCAAAACAGCAGGTTCCATAAATGTCAGAGATAATTGTATTGGCACAAAGAGTTAAACATAAAGTTATTTCAGGTGTAATTGTCATGCATGCCAGTGTCTGAACTCATGATTATTTCAGACATATGGGCAGTCTAATCATATCTTTAGGATCATGAACTAGTCTCTCCATGGCTCAATCTAAACTTGGAATAGATGGGAAGCACTTGTAAAGATAGCTTCTAGATATCTTTCCTTTTGAATACTTCATATTTTAATCTAGTGCTTTGAAATCAAAAGAAAGATTTCCATCAACTTAAATGGGTTCAAAAGTTGGGCCTAACATGAGATTACTTTTTTCATTAAGGACATTATATTGCATCACTGAACTCAATGTTTTTTTCCATTGACTTCATTAGATGCAAAATTGGCCCCTTAAAGCATATGCGTTGATAAGGAACTTTGTCTTCTGTGACTGCAGTAAAAACCCCAACCAAACAAAAAAGAATCGTAACATCCTTATCCTTGCTGTTCCTTATTTCTGTGACATGTTGCCTCTGATATTTCTGCATTTTGAATCATAAGGGCTCTATTCTCACTGGGCTCTTGTCCCATGTTAATCTGATATTCATATCATTTTGCTAGAAAAGAGCCTGTGAATGATCTCTCCTTTCTAATTTATTCAACACTAACATTCTGCTACTGGCAAACTTGCCTCCATGGTTCCCTTGTCTGTACAGTATAGACAGATGTTTTGCAGTTTGGGTCCCTCTGCACATCATTGTACAGACACTGCAAGTACCTCTTTCCTGCAGATTCCTTCAAGAGCCCCCACAATGGAATACATGAGGAATGTGTGAAAACAGGTCATAATACAAGCTAAAATGAAATTTAAAAATACAGAAAGTACTTCTTAAAAAGCAGAAGAAATATTATACATATTTTGTAGAGCAGATTGGACCATCGTCTGGGCACCATGAGCACAATGATGCAGTTGCAAAGGCTTATAAATAGTGAGATATTCATTTAAAGCAACTTCTGAATAGAGACATAAAATTATGGGAATAATGTGGAATTGGCTTTGAATCAGTAGTACTTGTATGACACCTATTACTAACACACTTGCATGCTTCTCAGCATTGAAGACATATTCCCAGCACCACTGTCAGGGAGGGAAATTACTTCTAGCAAAGAAAATTGAGGTATAACATCTACAAAGATTTAAATGTAAAACCTTGCATTTGATTTCAGTGCTTAGGTAGGCCACACTTAAATGTTTAAAGTTTTCTGAGGTTTTGCATCTCAGAGGCATTTATAGCAGTGTCAGAGTCTAGTGATATCTGAAGTTAGGCGCTGCTGTAGCTGGGACAGCTTTTTTTTTTTTGTAGAGTTTTCCAGCGTATGTTTCCACCCAGAGTGAAAGTAAAATATGGTAAGTAGGGATGATCATCAATGTTTTTGACAGAGGGACTTCAGGGGATAAAGTGATCCTCTGATTCCTCTTCAGTAATGAGAAACATTATGAGAGGAGAGACAAACTGCTTGAAGTCTGTCAAGGGCAATAGGAGCCTGTGATTCTTGCTCCTAATAAAATTAATAAATAAATTAAAAAGTCAAAAAAACTCTAGGCCTTTGATACTTGTGAATGCAGCTTGAATTTTCCTAAAACTTTGGAAGAATTTCAATGGGAGGCTCTGAATTCGATTCCCTTCTGCTTAAAATGAAGAACAGGACTGACCATGAATTTCTATACATCCTCTGAGCATGGAATTAATGGTTCTATTAAAATGAGACATCCCCAAGAAATTCTATAGTCATCAAGCTGCTTCATAAATTAAGGAAAGCAAGCACAGTTGTGTAAGTACTGGAATGGCTGACAGTTATTTGTAATACAGCTTTGTCCATTATAGTCTCACCCAAGCAATGACAGAAATTTCTGAATAACCTAGAAAATTGTTTCTGAAGCACTGGGTGAATATTTTCAGGTGATGGTGTGACATGGAGGGATATTCTGTTCTCTGCTCGTCTAACTTGGTTTGAATGGCCTGCATCAATCCTTACATTTAATGACAGAAAATTCAGCTTAACCTTGCTGTAAAGTAAGTATTTATACATATCAATGAGAGAAATAAAACACCTTATTGATTTTACATCTTCTTTCACTGTGGTAATTAAAATGTACCTTTGCAGCTTGCAGAATAGTAGTCTGTTTGTATTAGATCAAAGAAAAGCTCTTCCACAGACCTTATGTTGTATTCCTGTTGTCCCTTGAAAATTCTTAAATAAATGCAGGATAAGCCCAGTCTTCAGCCTGCCAAGCTTTAACTCTAGTAAAAAGACATCTTCTGGTCAAAGGAGCTAATTGTTTCTAATGGTATATTCTAATACTGTCTAGGTCAAATTCAGTGTTGACTACCCCAGAATTCAAGGTTCAGTGAAGTTAATGGCTTTACACCACAGCATATCTCTTCAAAAAAGCAAATCCCTTAAGAAGAACGCTGTAGACCTTCCATTCCTGTTGAATTTCGTGTTAGATCATCACTTTTAGCCATATTCTACTACTTGGCTGCTTTGGGTAGGATCTGCTGGCTTTCTGGATGTATGCAGCCTATCTCATCTGGAGATCTGTGCATTTACAGTTGCTTGTGTTGGTGTTTCTGGACTGTGGTCCTGGTCCTGACATTAATGTGGGGTCAATAGTGAGCCACCCAGGCACCTAGGTGTTGGGTTTTGGGTTTTTTTGGGTTTTTTTGTTTGTTTGGTTAGTTTTTTGTTTTTGTTTTCTTGTTTGGTTTTTTTTGTTTGTTTGTTTGTTTGTTTGTTGTTTTTTTCTTTTTTTTTTCTTTTTTTTTCTTTTTTTTTTTCTTTCTTTTTTTTCTTTCTTTTCTTCCAGAAAGCAAGTTTCAAGTCCATCTTCACAAAATAATTTTAAAAGATCCTCTGAAGCTGTCCTTTGTCAAAATTTCCATCACAAAAGCTCTCTATCTTTGGTCCTGATGGATGAGAGTGTTTCCTAGGCAAAATTCCCTTTCAAAGGGTAGGTTCCTCACCTTGTACCCACAGCTGTTGAATATTTTGACTAAGTAGTTCCAGCAATCTTGGAATAGTCCTAACCAATGGTTTGTTTCTGCATGTGTGTGTTTAAAGTCAAGATTTTGGCAGCACAAATAATTTTTAAAACACATCTGTTGTCTATGATTTTGTTTTTAAACTTTTGTCAGGTTCTCTAGACATGAATGACCACATTGTGTGCATAGTTTTCATAACCTGGATTGCTATTATTCTCTCATCTGTATATCCAATGATATGCCAAAATCAGATGAGTCTCCTTGTGTAATTTAGATACAGACCAGGCCATGATTTGTTGCAAATTACACCAAGGTTCAGGATAAGCTTCAGCAACCTCACAGATTTAGCACAGATTGAACTGATTACGAAGAAATAACCAACATTGTTTGAATCAGCCCTAACAGAAAAATTTCACTTTGATTCTCAAGATTCAAAAATCTTGGAAAATTCAAGGTTTTTAGGAAGCAGATTGATACCAGTACCCTTCTGCTTCATCTTCCCACTCCTGGTACACACTGATGGAGAGCTATTAGCCATTTTAACCTGTGATTAATTTAACTCCCTCTGTACCTTTTATCTTTCTTGTGTCTGAGTAGTCCAAGACTGGGGACTTGTAATAAAGCCAAGATTTCAAATCTGGATTACTTCCTTTCACATTTTTTTTTTTTTTATTCATGTAGTAAAAATCTGATTATAGATATCTCTACATAGTAGTAGCTCACTGCAGAGATATTTAAGCTAGGTCTAAAAAAGCTAGTTTGGTAGGGGAAGCAGTCTAGCCATAGCAACATAAGATAATTTCTATAAACATACACTTACTACAAAAAAGTGTGAGCAATTCAGAGCATGCCATATATATATATGTGTGTGTGTGTGTTATATATATATGTAAGGACTGCATGATGTATTTATACATACACATCTAAAAACCTTGCTAGGGCAATTTAGCAAGTAATACATTTCAAAAACAGAAAGAGAAAGGAAAAACAAAAACACAATTATGATTAATCGTGCTCATTATCAACTCAGACTTATGACCTGTGTAAATTTTAGGTCATTTTTTTTTTGAAGTGTGTGTGTGGTGCTGGGTGGGAGGAGGGGTGGCTATGTGTGGAATGAGAGATGAAAAATACACTCCTTTCTCTGCCAATAAAATGACCCCTTCCACCCCCTCAGTTCTCAAGCTTCCCTCCAAAAGTTAGGTAGATGTCTAAAGCTGGTTAAAGCCTTATTATTTAGTTAACTCTAGGTGGTTTCCATTAGTCTTACAGTACATGCCAGTGAGCAGACATACAGTAACTGAATTGTTTCAACTAATCCAAATAACATTGAAATAGACTTAATTGTTGAACTGCAGGAAAGACCATGTGTCTCTAGGGACTATTAGTGTCATTTAAAAGGCTAAATGTATCATAAAACCTGTCTTTAACAGAATAAAATTGTACAGACCAACACAATTTTAGCTAATGTTTTCCACATTTCTTGTAAAAAAAGTCGTTGGCTGTAAAGCAAAGTTCATAACATTTCTGAGAGTTATTTCAGTGTAGTACTTTGCAACAAGTTTGAACCTACTATCTTTTTAACTACTGAGTAGCAACTTTGAGAGTAGTCAAGCTGAAATCTACTGGATTTACTTACAGAACATATTTCTATTTATTGTGAGCAAACAGAGGTTTTTATGCAGCAGAAGATTTAAGACTGATTCCAATAAAAAAACGTTTCCCTTTTAGAATGCCTGAACATTTAAATCCAGCTTTGATTAAAAAAATAATATGGTAGCATTTGAGAGGAAAAATAAAACTGAAGGAGTCCTTGTTATACAGGTTGTCAGCAAGATTTCCTCAGCGATCAGCATTTGAGTTTTTTGTGGTTCTTTGTTTTGAATTCCAATGTTATGTATGTTCTTTTGTTGCCTGTTAAATAAAAAAATTAAGGGAGCTGAAAACAAACAAAAGAGGGAAACAGGGAAAGAGTATGGGGGAGGTAGAGTGAGAGGCCAAGGAAAAGTGAATGAAAAAAAGAAAATTGTTTTTATGCTATCAAAGAGAAAAAGGCGTATGTCTTTGTTCCAAAGAAGTTCAAAATATTAAGGGGAAAATATTAAGAAGACGGGCAAATAGTGGATCAGTCCTCAATAGAAGGAGCAAATCTTTCTGTTTAGCTACCTCATCTTTTTGCTGGAGTTTCATAACAACTAACAAGGAAGACATTTCTCATAACTTCTGCTAACATTATTGTTATTTTGCAAGTTTAGCCACTTTGTTATTTTGCAAGTTTTGTTGCTATGGAAACGAATGATGTAATTTATTCTTTCCATCACAATCACTTACATCTGAAAAAAATCTTTTTAACATGAAGAGATTAATTTTTTTCCAGTTAGCCCTCTCCAGTCTAGGGGAAAAAGCTATTGTCTCATTTTTTTCTGGAAAATCTCAGAATCAGTCTGTAATTGCCCATCTAGGAACACAAGTGCCTTTCCTGAAAAAGTTAAGAATTTCTTGCAATGGCAGTTACTGTCAAGCTTTTCCCATTAGAGCTATGTGTGAATGGAAACAACTGTAATTTCTTCATTGCTCGCTATTAAAATGAACTTGGATCATGTAACTCTTTTGAAAAAGAGACATTATGATGACAAAAAATATTGGTTAAGTCTAGCCAGGGTTTGATTTATTTGGTCTTAGTCTTGCGATAAGGAGAGGGTATGTGCTAATGAGGCAGTTCCCGTTTAGAGGGAAATTCATCCAGTAACAAGTCATTGTGCCACTAATTCTTTATTCATCCCCATTTGGGGAATTTACGTAGTGTCTGGTCTCCTGATGCTGACCCACAGAGTGGCCCTGAATTCACCTGTAATGAAGGAAATCCTTGGATGCACAAAACTTGAACATCTTCACCTTGAACTAAAAAGATTTACTGTTTCCAGGTTATTGATGGGACATTATTGCACAGATCAGGCTACAGATGTATTCATACACTGTGCAATTAAATGCAATGGAGAGATCTCCTCACACTTCTGATGCAGAAAGGCAATAGAACAACACAGTTAATTTGAATTTTTAAAACAGGATGATTACACCCATAAGGTGCCAGACACAAATGAAAAGGTCCAATACGTGTCCATGTATTATTTCTACTTCCAACCTATAAACTTGTTCAAACTCTGATTTATCAGCTTGCCTTTCAGGCCTGAGCTGAATGTGCTTAAATACAATTAGCAAAACATTTTTGTGGTTTATTAGGATGAGAAACAACAAGAAGCAGAGAATCCAAGTTACTCTTCTCTTCAACATTCAGCTGACAATAGCAAATCCTTGCAATCCCATTGTGGCACGTTTGATGATTGAATTTAAGTCACAGGCAGCCTCTCCTTGATGGACCCAGGTTAGGAAGAAAATATGGAGCAGTGGGGGGGGGGAGGCATCTGTGCCTTTCCTAAAAATTAAGTAAATTGAGTTGAAGTTGTACAGATTTGTGTTCAGCCCATGTAGACTTTGAAAACACAGATTTCCAAAGCCTGACATATCACTGTTTCTCAAGTTATGACAGCATTATAGAGGAGATTCAAGGTATGTGGAAAGCTAAGCAAAATGTTTTTGGTTTTTTGTTTTTTTTTTCACCCCCCTAATTTAACCTGTTTTGAAAACTGCAAATTCTACAAGCACTGGCCACAGCTATCCAAATAGTGAGAGACACATACATAGATTTTCCCTGTGTTTTACAAATAGTTTGCACAAGAAAATCCTCTCTCCATAAGCAAGATCCTAGGGCTTCATAAGCATGAAACTATTTGTCCTGTGTAGGTTCCAGTATTTTGATTAGGACTTCCCTATTTGTTTCTCACTCTTAAACACAAGGGGAAAAAAAACCACAACAAAAACCCACAGATAATTTTTCCTGTCCCTTTTTCTACTAATAAGAGTAAATATTCTCATACTAACATATTCCCAAACTAACATAAAAACCCACCAAAACAAAAAACTTCCCAGAAAACAAACTGTAATAATATGATTTTTTAAAAATGTGTTTTGATTTTAAGGCAGTCACCTGTGAAACAGAGCTATAAATCTTTTAGGAGTCAATGGATACAGTCCTGGGGTAGTGGGACATAGAAATTTATTGAAATGATGACATAACAAATGACAAAATGCTGTTAATAAATAAGCTTTCGGGGTGCATATATAGGTGTCTATCCAGTGTAGATAAGACTATGAATTCATCTGTTTTCCATGACTGAAGTAAAACTCACAGCTGACGTTACACATTATTTTTGTCATTTAGCGGCTGAAAAAGACATTTATACAATTTGTCCAAGCTCATGTGGGAAACAGCAAAGCAAAGAATAGAAACTATCTACTTAGACTCTCATTCTCACATTCTTCATAGATGACCTGATTTAGAACTTATTTTAGTACAGCCATGACAAATGCAATGTGCAAAACTAATGAAATTTAAATTAAAAAAGGACTGACTTAAATGTCCCCTGACCTTTCATGCCTAAATGGAGTCTCATTCTAATATAAAGTGATAATTGTCCAGTGTTGGTCTTGCCACTTCATTCCTGAGAGGATTGAAAAGATGCAACTAAACCTACTAATTTCTGAATTCTGCAAAATTAGAGTGGATAAGGTACAGTTTTGACTGGAAGTAAGTAGCTAACAGGATGTTCTTGACAGATTGTAAAACCACCATCCCACTATGCCCATTATGCAGTCTTCATTTATGTGAGAGGACCTATTTAACCTGATGAGACCACTCAGCGCAAGTCCCAAAAATCTGAAGTATTGGGTCCTACAAAGGTTAACTATTTTTGCATTCTTCATTGGGCATACAAATTCTCTGAGAACTGTTGCAAGAAAATCAAGTAACGAATTTCTACATTTTCAGCACACATCTTGAGCTGATTAGCCCAGAATCTAATTTGCTCTAATCAGCCCAAGGTGGATGGAATGTGAAACAGATGACCTTACTGTTTAAGAACAGGTAATTCTGTTTATTTGTGGTGAATAATGACATTTTCCTACTGATGGGTGTTCACCTTGTCCCTTAAATTGCATCAGGTCAGTGCTGAGAGTAACTGGTGCAGCAAGTTTGAATTCCCCTGTACTGGGTAGTAAGTAACCTTTCTGTCACTGCCAATTTGAACCAGGCCCATATATGAAAACCAAAACTTAGGTTCCTGGTAAATATAAAGATTTTTAATATACCCAGCTGGAGAGAAAGTTTCCACTAGTTTAGCAGAAGGAAGTACATATGAGCCTGTAAAACAGCCTCAGAAAGAAAATTTCTAAAAGGGAAAAGCCTTTCTTTTCCCTACACTTACAATTACTAAAAGCACATGCTCCAGAAACACAATCAGTCAGGAAAGGTGCTAGTTAAAACTATTCAGATAAAAATCAAATCACTTCAAGATTAAAAATTTAAGTCTGAAAAAAATTTATAGTATCTGACTCGGGTGAGATCTACACTGGTAACTCATTCTTTACCTCTGAAGTGCCTTAAAACCAGCAAAAATTGTTATTTCAGTATAAGGGTCATTAACTAAGGTAAAACTTGAGTCAAACATTTCAAATGTTGCTATCGGAGTCAAAACCGGAGTCCTGGCCCTTTCATAGGCTACAAATTTATAAAGTAACAGCATTCAAGTACTGAGAAAGAGAATCTCCTCTTTGCTCTTTCTGCTCGGAAGGCTGGAAGTCAAGCTGATGAACATAAACTATTGCATTATCCCACGCAGACACCCCTTCCCTATACTGTTGTGGATCTTTTCATGACCCCCAAGTTTTAAACTGTGTTCCAGAGATGCTGGGACACTGGACATCAAAGCATAATTAGAGAGTCAGCCCCGTTGAGGTCTCCAAGGATAGAAAGCTACCAGCTATAAAGGATAGATGTAAATTTGTAAGCCTTGATCCCAGGGCCAGACAGAGCTTAAGAACTCTTGCTTAAAGGCACAGACATACAGGCACAGCTTTGAACTGGTAGAAATCAAATAAGACTCAAGATTATCTTCAGGGAAGAAAGCCACATGTTTACATTTGCTTCAGCAGAGCTAAACAGCTGTAAGTTAAAGGAAGATGTTTACTGTCTCACCAACACGTTTTCTAGGAAAAAAAAGGGAAGCACATTTTCTCTTTTCACAGAAGCAGAGAAACAAAATCTTGTTGTCAATGATAATCTGTTCTTCTCACTCAGGGGAAAAATGCCACATTATTATTTTATTAATGGGACTAACCACTTTCTGGTACTTGGGGCTCAGCATTACTAGCTGGTGCCCATCCTCCTCAGAGAATTTTGAAAAATCCTTTTCCCAAAACCCATGCAATTAACATGGGCTTCAGCTGGTTCTGTGGAGATGTCACTCCACGTAACACTATAGGCTTCATGTTGCAAGATGAAGATGTCACTCCAGATAGCCCTGTGAGCTGGAAGCTGCAATGCAGAGATGTCACTTCTTTATTATGAACTGCTGCAGGACAATCTGCCCTTTTTGATGGAGATGGTCTTATACTTTGCTAATACCCTCTTGATGTCCCTCTCAGTAGGCTTGACTTCACTGGAACAGCATGACAAGCTAAAGCATGTCCTTGAGAAGTCACATTAACTAATGCAACAATGACCATGACTACACAGTGTGTCTGGGCAGGGACAAAGTGCTTTTTCAATCATGGAAAAATCTTACTCAAGTGAGAACTGAGACTCAGTCTACAAAGTTGTAGATGGACACAGCTTATCTCTGTCTACGATGACCACAAGCCAATAGTCATCATTATGTCTGCTAACATGACTTCTCAAGGTCATGTTCTACACTGCTTTAAATTTTGAAGGAAGATAAAGGGGCATCAGGAATTTATTTTCTTTCTAGATTCCTTTTTGGCTTGTTTAACCTTTAACAGTGGTCTCTTCTTAAGTGGCTAAAACAATTAGGTACAATGCCACAAAGCTAAGAACATGAATCATAGGTTTCAGGCCAGTCTAAACAGTTGAGTCTATTTTTTACTTCAATGTTTTCAATAAAATAAATATCTCTTGATAGAAATGCCCATACATCTTGACATATAAATTCTGAATTTCAGGTATCCCAGCATTTGCTGTGGGTAGAATGAGAATTCTAATAAAAAAAAATTGCCCAATATGCTGCTCCAAGTTCAATACCACATATGAACCTACAGGTACAAATGACATTTAGTAGTGCTCCCTTTTGTAATTGCTTTAAATTAAAAAGCAATTAAAAGCCCACTAATTTCAGGCCAGATCCATTGGGTCAAGACTGAGATCACTGACAGAGCAGTCAGAAGGTATGCATTACACATCCCTTCTTCCACAAAGGGCAAGTTTATATTTGAGGTAGGTCAGTAATTCCTACCACTGTCTGTGGCAGCCTTTTAAGGAGGCCCAAGGACACATGTAGTGTTCATTCATCCTTTGGCAGGAGCCAATACCTGGGAAAAATTTGCTTCCTGTCATTTTTGCTGTTTGTGAGTAATAGGAATCTCAGCTCTTCATGAGATGGTGTGCACTGCAAGTCCCTGGCAGCAGCAGGATTTTGGGGTATTGAGGTCTCAGGGACTTGCTGCCGAGTGTGAGGCAGATGGAAGGGCTGCAGTCGTTCTGTGCTTCTTCAGATGCCTTTACCAACCCCCCACCCAACATCCCCCTCTCCCTACCTAGCTTCCTGCTACTGATACACGTTTTCTGTCTGTGTTGCTGATTACAGAGACTTTATTTAACTAAGGAAGATAGAAATGATAATGAGGTGACTGAGCATCGCTGATTACCTGCCCTAGCTGAAGGGCACTGTGGATGACCTGGCCCAGCAAGTCCATGGGTTGGGGTGGCCCCAGCTCCCCAGCACAGCTCGTGCCAAGGTTCTCCTCCTCAGCATGCAATATCCATAAACCTGGAGCTGAACTTTCTTCACAGAAAGGCTCTTCTGGGCTTTTCCCTGCATCCAATTTTTCTTGGCATGGTTTCCATTTTTTTCACAGAAGCTGTGAAAACTTTTCCTGAAATGATCCTCCTCTGCCTTCTGGCTGAAGAGGATGACTGATGCCTTTTCTTCCCCAGTGCAGTAGTACATCTGTGGAGTAGAGAGACTACGTAACCAGCTGTCATGTCAGGTTTCCTAAACATACTTGCATGTCATTTCTCACTTGTTGGTTGGTATCAAAGCAGAGAGCCTCTGCTGCTAGCTCCATTGCACATCAGGGCTAGAAAATCATTTCATTAAGGTTGAAAAAAGTGCTTTGGTTAAGTCAAAATCAGTCTATTCCTGCATCTGTTATATCTGCTTCTCCCTTAGACAGGCTGATGATAACACTTACTCTTCTCTCTTGCCTTCTTTCCTACATCAAAGATACTAACTACTGTGTTCTTTAATTTAACAGTTTCTGCAGCACAAGGGAGAATAGCTCCATTTTGTGAATAGTGAGTCCCTGTATAATGTCATCTTCACACAATCTGTGTTTTGCTGCACTGAAATAGATCTTATTTCAGTTGAAGTGCAGACCACCACTACAGTGACATTGTACTGACTAAAGAAAGTGATGATACAAGTGTAACCATTTTGCTTTAAAGCATGATACTGAGGTGTACTAATTATGCTGTTCTCCTACCCATCTAACGAACAGCTCTTTGGTTGCTTATTTCTGACACAGAGAATAATTTTTTCTGAGTTTACTGCCATACCAACTGGCAACTGTAGGAATTGTATCCAGACAAGAAGCCATGACACCTATAAATTATTGTGTTAGGATACACATTATAGTACAGTCATAAACAGGATTGAATTATTATTTGTTTGC
The DNA here is from genome assembly GCF_036169615.1 of Heliangelus exortis. Taxonomy (NCBI): domain Eukaryota; kingdom Metazoa; phylum Chordata; class Aves; order Apodiformes; family Trochilidae; genus Heliangelus; species Heliangelus exortis. Next base: position 92,218,153 of record NC_092423.1, read on the forward strand.
CGTGAACCCAACTAGAAGTGTAGTAAAATAGCATAGCCAACAACACATATATATATCTGTTTCATACTGTCGTGGCACAGCATGCTACACTATGCTTAAGTATTTCACTTAAGTATGAGAACAATGTGCCCACCAAAGAGTAAACAAAACCTTGTATAGTTTCAAGTAGAAAGTGTGAGAAAACGTATAAACAGCAATCCAAGTAACAGCATTTACAAGATAAAGAACAAAGCAGAAGATAAAAAAAGCCACAGCAAATAAGCAAGATATTCTACTGAACACACAAACAAAGCCAAAACCAAGATAAGCACTATTGGGAGCAGATGGGATCCTTTCCTGGGAGATGAGAACTCTGCAAAAAGCATCAGACATCTAGAGGAGCTTTTCCCATAAAAGAGCTCCTAAGCTTTATCACCTTGACCACCTCAGCCATCAGCCAATGAGTACTGCAATCCAGCAGTCATGGTACCCCAGCTTCATGATATCGCATTCTCTCACCTAATTCAGAATAAAGAGGTGTAGATTTGTGTATGTAAAGCTCTGTGGTAATAATATGTAAGAACTAATCATTGGCATCAAACGCTGTTAATGAATGTCAGTATACCAGAGTTTTACTTTAAAGTTAATTCATCTGTTTTCTCAATACTCACATCACAGCAATTTTAAATTCCCTGACTAAGATTGATAGGTGCAGATATACATACACATACTCAGTACCTATAAGTTTACAAAAAATTAAATGATTGCTTATAAGGTTGAACAGAGAGTAATTTGCACTTCACATCAGAAGAGGGCAGAAAATGAGAAACCTTCTGCCTTGTGATAGAGCTATAGGGAAGGTCACTGCCAGCATCTCTGACTGTGTCTGAAACAGGGTGTTTAGATATACACTCTACAGCACTGGCCAATAAAATACACTGCCTTGTGGAGTTACTGAGAGATACTCCCTTGTTCCTATGGCTTTGAAACACTCAAGGGAAATATGCCACTGCTGCAGAGATGAGTGATGAAGCTGTTGGGTTCTGTTTATGTGAAGTTTTGATTTCTTTAATAACTTTTTTTTTTTTTTTTTTCACTCTTTGAAAGCATGTGGAAATGCGTGCAAAGTAACTAACATATCTAAAAACCTAGAAAGTATTTGCTTAAATTTTAAACTTTGCATCTGCACTGCACTTTCAGGTATTAAACCCTGATGTATGTTTTGAATCCCTACAAATTATGCAATTTCTTTCCTTTCCAGTGGCTTCTTCTTTCATACTACTACTATAAGCAAGTGTTATTATTGAATATCAGGACTAATATTAATTTCATCTGATAAAATTCAGGCTAGTCACATGTTACAAGTTCTCATCATTAAGACAATCATTCTCTACAATACATTAATGGAATAATAGTAGGAAAGATTCATGTAACTTCAAATATTGTATTGCTTTCTCATCTTTGTTTTTTTTTTTTTTTTTTTTTTTTTTTATATCACCCTTTTAAAATGTTAGTCAAGACCCTTACCTGATATAAGGTGATGTCATCCCATGCCAGACTAACAGCAGGCTCAGAAGCCTTCATCCTCTGGCTCTCCATGGCCAAGTTTGTATTTGTAGCTAAAAACGATTGTCAGCGCTTAACATAAAATGTGTAAGATCCAAGAGAAAACTAAAATCCTCAGAAAACATGAATTTGTCCTGCATCCCTCATATGAAAAGTGTTGGAATCTATGTCGAAGTTTTAGTACTACAGCCAGTCTTACTGTGTGAAGATATATATCAAGTACTAAAATTTTCATGTCAATAATTTTTTAAATTATTGTAATTTCTTTTCTTTAAATGTTGGCAGACTACCTTAACATAGAATCCATAGATTTGAATCTGCAAGACTCTGTGGAGTTGAAAGGTATCCACGGGGGTTACAGCTCTTCAAGAAGGTACAAAACATGTTAAATGCTGTGAGCTTTACAGTCTCTGATCTGCTTCAGTCCTGCTGTGTAACTGAACTCTTGGACTGTCCTGAATGCTTAAGAAGTCCAGAAATAACTGAAGCAAGAAAGTGGGAACGAGGGACAATTGTAACAGATTTTTTTTTTTCAAGTCTCTGCAAAGCATCATCTATGATCTGCCTGCTGTTACTGAGCCTCTCCTCATGGGCATGATTTGCCCATGTCTGTGTGCACAACATACCAAGAGCTGGGTTTGTGTCTGTAACATGCAAAACTGCCAGGGTTCAGGCCAACACTAGGAATATTCAAGAAACAAAATTGCCTTTGTGTCTTCAGTGAATAGGTTATGGCTAGTCTGGTAAATTGGACACCTTTAGGAATACTCTTTGCCATGGGGGTGGGTTTCTGTAGCCTCAGCGACTCTTAGTGAACTGTCCACTAGGGAGCCTCCCAAAGTGTGTTCCTGCATGTGAACTATGGCACAAGGTTCTTGGAGAATAAATCATGCCTGGAAAAGTCTAAGAGAGATTCTGGGTACTTGGGAGAGGCTATACTTATACAAAGAAATGTTCCAACATTTCACCAGTGTAGACATATGAATAGCTAAGTGCATGGGAATATCAGTAACCAGGCTTGAATTGGTTCAGGCCCATCCCTAAAGATCAGGGGATGGAAATTTTAAAATGGTTTGGATATTCTGCCTGTCTCTGACTTTGCAACCCATGATGATCTTATACGCAAAAAAAACTTTCCAAGTGCTTAAAATAAATATTTCTGGTGACTCAGTAATATTACCCAGCTACTGTATGTTCTGTTTTGTGTAGATTTTCACATTGCCTACCTGCCATAGTTTCTACTGGTGTTGTGATGGTTTAATTAAGGGACATCACAGACACTGCAGATTATTTCTACCCTCTTGGACTCATGAGGGGAAGAAATATTATGAGATAGATAGTAGTTTTTGAAAGCAATTTAAAAATGTATTTACTTTTATGAAGGGTGCTGTATACTTATGTTAAAGAAATGAAAGAAGGCAGTAAACTTTACATAATGCAAACAGTAAAGTTTGTAATCAGGCTTAAATCCTATGCCAGGGTCTTGGCTTGGCCAGGATGGCAGACCCCTGTGCATAAAAAATTATTCCAGAACATTTATTCTACAAGGGCTTTTATACTGTATGGTTCATTTATAGTCAAGAGATAATTGAGATTTAGCAGGGGCTGTGCTTGTCCATAGCACAACTTCAAATATTTACCCTAGGTCTGGATGGCAATTAAAAAAAATAACTTAAATTTTTACTTAATCAGTTTATAAAGTAAACAAGTTTGGTGTATAATTTCCTTTATAATCAACAAAACATGAGATTTTTTTCTTTCTGAGCTCTCCAAAGGTGAACTTTTTATCACATTTTCAGAGGAAGGGACAACTTAGATTATCTGCAGACAAATCAGTGACATATTCAGCATTGCCATAAACCTGTCTATCTTCTAAAATTTTGCAATTTAATCATTTTCATCTCTTTGGTTAATATGATTTCAGTTTCCATACAGTGCTTGCAGTGAATCTTGGATACTTGCAAGTTTTTCTAGTAGAACTCCTGTAATATTAAACAGAATTAAAAATTCCTTCCTTATGTCCAGTTTCTCTGTTTATGGAGCTTTTGATTTTTAATTAAAAAAGAAATGTTGGAGAAAGACACATACTTTTGTGAGTCACAATCTGCTGTAGACAAAAATAAATTTATTGCATACTTTTGGTTAATGCTTTATTGTCCTGATCACAGAGACTTTAAAAGTATAGGAATATAGTATAGCCTTGACAATACATAAACTCCTAAATTGCTATAAGCACAGATACCCTTTGATGTGTTAAAGGATCATAAAATTTCAGTTCAAGATACAAATTTTGAAGAAATTATTTCAATATGGTTTCAAATTTTTCCATAACTGTGACAATCACTCATCTTGTGATAGATTATATTTTTCTTAAAGGCCTAATTGTTTTAACTAAATTAAATTGTTTTAACCAAATTACCTGAAAAGTGTGGTCTTCATTAAAAAACATTATTCTTCTAAACCCCATGATAATGAAAAAGCCGGATGACATGAAATGTAAAAGTTTCAGTGCCACACATCAAGAAAAGTAGAAAAATATATATTGCTTTTAAAATATTCTGCTTTTAGGTTATTGTCTTGGTTTATAAACCAAGACAATGTAGGTTTGTCAATACCAGATCCTCAATCTGTCCTGGAGCAGCTCTGCATCTAGTTTTTAAAATAAAATTTTCCAATTTGACAAACTTTCTCTTTTATTATGCTATGTGGAAGACCCACACCAATGAAGGAGTTTTACTAGAAAGTAAATACTGTAAAATACTGTATGTACTGTAAAAAATATATAATGCATTCTATAGATTAATATTTTTCTTTAATTAGTTATAGATTATATAAATTTAAAAAGTAATCAGTAAAAAGGCCATACACACACACAAACACACATATTAATATATATATATATATATATATAAATAAAACATTCTCTTTTGCTTAAGTTAATTGTGCCTGCCAAAGATCTGTACATGAACATAGCAAGTTTTAGTTGGCAGGATAACAGCTCTAGACACTGGATTTGGAAGAAGCCAATGTGTCCTGTAAGACCAGCCTTTGACTGGTGCAGAGCACATTACTTGCAGGAATATTGCAGGGAATATTACAGGGAAAGCGTGCACTTGCTGGGCTGGAGCTGGGAAACTCTATTAAAGCAAAAACTTGTCTTTTGACATTAAAATGTGCACTTGTGATTTAATGACAGAGAAGAGCGATTTGTTGAAGAAGATCTCAACTTTTGAGTAATCCATTTTGAAGGATCAGAACCTAACAGTTGTATTCAGTAAGAGTTCAGACTTTTTTCTTGTGTCATTTTAACCCACAAATGGATGATGAGATTTAGCCTGTTGGATTTACCTGCTGACTTCATGGATTACCTGCCAGATGACTGTTGTCTTGTCTTACAAAGCTGTTGTCTGTCTGTTCTGGCTTCAAGTTTTGTCAATACTGACAGTAGTTCTATGACAATGAGCCCTGATCAGCAATTTTCATGTTCACTTTTTGTCCTCACAGATGTGGCTTCGGAATCATTATCTAAAATCTGATGGTTAGCTGCTGCCAGAAAATGCCTTTCTGCTTACCTGGTGGATTAGTTAATTTTTTTCTGAACACTTAACATTTTCTTTATTAAAGGGAAACCATCAGCCTGCTGTATGAAAAATTTTCCACTTCAGTTGTAACTCCTAGATTTCCCAGATGAGTAAAGGCAGAGTTGAAAAATTAAACAGCTTTGTGTTTCAGAGAATGTAACTCTTCTATGACTCCCTAAGTGTGCAAATACTGTTAATAGCAACAAGTTCCAGGTAGTAGCAGGAGAAGGAAAACTGAAAATGCAACAGGCTGGGCACGCACAAGTAGAAAGACTTCAAAGCAGATAAAAGTCCTGAATGTAGTATGATCTACAAAAGGCCTTGAATGTTTTGTGTAGTCCTGTTTTACAATGCCTTCTGCTAGTACTCTGGAAGAAAACTACTCTGGCATCTCATGTAAGGGTTAATAATCCTTTGTTTGAAACAAATCGTGAAAACTTTCCATTTTGAAGACAATGAAAGGAAAAAATAGATTAATACCAAAACTAAAAAGAAAGATTTTGTTAAGAATTCTAATTTCTCTTATATTTTATTCCTTTTGGACAGTGTTAAAATACCCTTCGTAACAAAATGGTTGTCTAACAGACCTTCATTATTGTCTCTTTGTGAATGTCTCTCCCTGCTGACACAAATTTACTGATAATTTAAATTAGAAGGAGGATGTTTAATTGTGTAATTTTAAGAGTACTTGGTGGATAAGAAGACAGAATCTGGCAGGAGGAGTAAGGAAGGGGAAGGAAGGTGATGAGACAAACACACATTTTCTTTTGCAGTGGACCTCATTTTGTTTCTCACTAGGGAAATGCCACCTCCACCATACCATAATTCAGCTCTCAGAAAGTTTGATTTTCTGCTGAATAAGATCCAGACACTTTGGACTGTGTTGGTTAGATTTTTCATTTCTTTACTTGGACAAAGATATACAATGTTTAAGGATTATGTTTTTCCTTTTTCAATTGCAACCTACATACTTCATTGCCTAAGTGCTACTTTAGCATCAATTGCAAGAATATAAATAAAAAGCACCACTCTGTATTTGTTCATCTAAGACCTTGAAAAACAGTAAATCAAAATCCTTTCTTGGTCTACCTTCAGTTCTTGTGACAGTACCAATACATTTAGACTGCTGCAACTTATTTAGATCATGTTTGTCAACGTGGTGGATTTGAAACACATAGCAGCTTTTTTTACAGCAGAGCTGATTACTATTTTATGTGTCTAGCCCCATGGCAAAGTGGACCTTAAACATTTCCCCTTCCCAAGAAAGTTTACTCTGCAACTCATGACAGAGACAGTCTCTGTGGTCCCAGGAATGATTCTGGTGTGCTTGCTTTTATTGTCCTTCAGAAGGTATCTCTAGTACCTTTTTCCAACATGGTACGTTCCAGTTTCTACCTGCTCATGAGAGGTCACTGAGGGAGAGAACTGGGGCATGAGAAAAACAGTATTTCTCACCCTAGGAAATCAAGGACCATGCACTTTTTCCTTGCAGAAGGATTTTCCTTGCTGTGGATTAACAGCTGCAATTGAATTACCTTGCCTAAAAGCCTGATTATGGCTCTCTATGTAGCCAGAACAGCATAGGACTGCTGCTGGCCCAGGTAAGGACGACAGAAAATTGAGGAAAGACTTCTGGGATGCACACATCTTCTTGGGGAGAAGCCAAGGTGAAGAAAGTAGAATTTGGCTTTTGTCAAAGGAGATCAAACGTGAAGCACAGGGCTTCCTTAATACACCAGGGACAATGATCTGGCTACATTCCTGCCTCTGAGAGTTAAATAGTGATTACTCTTTGATTCTTTAAGGTATTTTATTCCCCTTCTAACTTTTCCAGCTAGTCCCCCCTTTTTTTAGGGCATGACTTTGGATGCAAGTTAAATCTTTGAAAAAATGTCAATGAATTTCAGCACTCAGACATGTAATTAATCTTCATATATCTCTGGTAGTAATGCAAACACACCTGTAGGATGTTTTCCATTGAAAACATAAGGAGAGAACCTGCAATAAATCTCAAAGTGATGGCTTTATTGTGACTGACAGAGCTGCTGGAGGCCTTTTCTTTATGAGTATAATTTGGGAGTATATAAAGGAGAGATTGATTTCCACAGACCACTTTCTTTTCCTTAATATTTATTCCTAGTCTGTACAACTTGCCCTAGTTTTTGTTTCACAGGAAGTCCTAATGTGTTACTTGATTAAAACAATGATTCCCATATTGTGTTTCTATGAGTCAACACAGGCCAGTGTGAGTACAATTTAATTTTGTGCTTTGCAAGTCCCATGACCTAGCAGTGTGCATGATTTATCACAGAGTTGCAGCTCTCTTCCTTGTCAAGACTTGTTCTTCTGGATCCTTTGGAAACAACAGTTTAACCTTTTGAACTGAACCAGTACCTACTGGCTGGAGAGGATGAAGTGCTTTGAGAAAGAGGTTATGGGAGTAATGAGATGTGACTGCAAGATGAGCCTTGCTTGACAACGTACAACAAACCTCACATCTCATGTTAAGAAGTGGCTGTCATTTTGATCTGCATGAAGTTGTTTAGTGCTCCCTGGATTTGAGGCACTGCACATGTATTGAGCCAAACCTTTCTTTTAAAAGGAAGAAGTTCTGCTGATGCCCACAGTGCCACTCTGCAAGTGCAATGTCAAGAAACTGGCTACTTGACTAACCCTCAGAGCACTCATTTGGTACATAACATTTACACATTTTACTGACAGGGAGACTGAAAGCTAATATTTTTAAAAACTTGCTTAAGATGTCCTTGCTTTAAGCTGAATCCTTTGCACCATGCTGCCCCAAGATACTTTTCCTTTTTTTACAAGTCAGATGTCTTTGAAAATCAACAATTATCTCTTTTCTTAAATGCTACTCCATTACAAATCATGATGATTCTTTCTTTTTTATTTATTCTGTGTGATGACTAGATAGGAATTCTGCATGAGGCAGGAAAAATGGGTGTTAATGGGAGTATACCAGATACACCAAATGAAAAACGTATGGAAATGAGAGGCCACATAAAACAAAGAACATATCTCCTTGCTTGTGTGCCTTTATTCTTGCCCAAATCCACAATAGGACCTTTTATCTGCAGCTTCTTCAATTTAGAATCAAAAACAAAATGAGGGGAACATAGCTTGACCACAACACAGATAGATGTCTTCATTTCAGTTCATCACATTTCAGTGCTGTGTCAAAAACATGTTAGAGACAGAAAGAGATCCAGTCTAGCTGAAATAAAGATACCACACTGCCAATAATTGTTTTCTGTGGTAGTTAATCCCATTGAAAGTATTAATGAAATAGGTTTGTTTTATTTTCTTTTCTTTTAAAGTGTGATGTTATTCAGTGCCAGCTGGCTGACCAAGAGCCTGGGCTAGGCTGTATCGGTCAGTCTCTGAACAGGAAAACCAGATCTTTTATTTTTCTTTGTTAAAACCTTCAATGCTTGGCTGTACCAGACCAGGCAGATTGCTTGAAGTGACTGGCTGCCAATTTAATTTGTGTTGGTAAATAAATATAAAATGTTGGGATCTTTGAAAGATAAGATTGGGAGGCAATAACTGGTGCCAGGCAGAGTGCAGTCATTTTCTGAGCAATAAAACTGCTCTATCAGCTCACCTGAAGCTTAATTTGAACAAATTCCGTTTGTTGCATCTCTTCATAAGCAAAGCTGTTTAGCTGGAAAATCTCCTGTGGCTATCGTGTAATGTCAGGATTCCCTGGCTCCTTCCCACCCAGCCTAAAAAGAGGGCTATCCTTTGCTGTCAACCAGCTTAGTGACACTGGTTAGTATTATAGAAGGAAGTGAAGCAAGGACACAGGTGATCTGGGCATGCTGATGTAAAATATTCATACCCAGATAACAGATCTGGACTTGAGAAGGAACAAGGTGAGGCTATAGAGAAATTTTTTCCTACTTGTACACTTCCTCCAGGGGAGGGATGGTTATGGCACAACATGAGGAAACATCTCCCAGGCCTGCAAAAGGCAACACTACTTGAGAAGTGGGTATTATCTGATGAACAGAGGTACAGATAAACCTGCTGCAGCCTCAGCCGTGGCAAAAGGTCTAGGAAAAGATGTAATAGAGTCCTGACTGTTGCCAATAGGAATAAATTAGTACCCTATTTCACTGTACTTCACTGACACAGGAAACTCATATTGGCTTTTCCTACAAGTTGGGGATGATTGAGGGTAAACTGGGAGTCATTATTAAGATAGGCATGTATTAAATGTGGTCAGGAGAAGGAGAAAAAACACCTCTTTTGTGGAACGATTCAGAAAGGGGAAAATTCTTTGCAGAAAGGAATAAACTCAACTAAAAGCAAACCACTATGCAGTTCAATAAAAGGTTGCCCTTCTCCAGTCAAACAGATACAATTTGCCACAGCGTGTATAAAGAGTATCTTTTTCAATTTAGCTATTTCCATTAATGTATGAACCACTGATCAATATTAGACATTGCTTAGCTTCTCAGGTCATGAGAAACAACTCACTGGTAAGCACTGTATTTCTAGGAGACAAAGTCTCAGTGTAGTAAATATATGACCATGCAAACAAATGGAATACTCTCCATGGAAGTTGAGAGCCAAACTAATAATTCTCCCTCATTTTGTCAAAGGTATAAGTTCCAGGGCTATTCCAAAAGCTACAGATTTCTCTAAGGTCATAACAGCATGGTTCTCAAATACATAGAGAGACCTTTGGATAGGGATACAGACCTCTGAGCGAGCCTTACTTGCCCTTGTAGCCCTGTGGGGATTCACATATTTCACATGTAAGGAGGGTCTGACTAAGAAGAATGCAGAAACATAGTCAGAGAGATACATGCCAAAACCAGCACTTATATTTTCTGATTGCTTTTTGTTAGAGCACTTTTCTGAGGCCTCAACTATCAACACATCTTCATCATATCCAGCACTGGACATATTTGTAATTGGACACTCTTCTTGTTCTGCAGTCTATAGCAATAAAGGCAACTAATGTATAAGCTGTTATATAGATGGACGACTGGGAGATTAAGTATCTTGTCCAGGGTCACAAAGGAAATGTGTGACAGGTCTGGGACATGTGAACCTGGAAATGTGGAGTTGAAGGCCTCAGCTGTGGATGTATATTTACTCTTGAGTGCTAGCTGACTGCACATTTAACAAAACACTCCAAAAACCACCAATATGTCACTGTTCTTATTAGAAAATGACTGGAAAACCATGCTTCTTTTGATAAGTAGGCAAATCTTGCCTGGACAAATTATTCAGTTTTATAAACAGTACAAAGTAGTTTGAAGAACAGATTGTTGTGTTTTCTGAGGATACTTATATAGATTTTTTTGAGAAGTAACTGTGTCTCCTTCTTGTAAATATTAGTAAATAATGTTTTTTACATACAACTTATGAGCAAACAGGCAAGAAACAACCCAAACTGTGGAAGCTGAAAAGCTGAACTACTAATTCTGTTCAATGCCCTCAGAAGAGCTTTAGTCAAAAGCGAGTTCAGGCAGTTAAAAAAGATGGACTAAGTATAGTGAGGATTTTGCCTTGCTTGAACTACAGAGCTTCTGCTTTAGTTTAAAAAAAGAACAAATGCTTTGGGAACCAATGACCCAGGTTATGGCTCCATTAGTAGCTTGGCCCAATTTTAATTAGCTGATGATGTGTGCACTATCGTTTGCTAATAAGAGGTGTAATGATTTTAGATGCATGTTGTTATAGAGCCCCCAAATTTTATGTGTGCACTGTCCAACATTAAGACTTCTTGGCTATTCTGGGTCATCACCACTTCAAGTGGGAATCCTGCAAGGGTGTCCAGGTTTGAATACAGCAGAGATGCTGAGCGAGCAGACTTTCTGACTGGTGCTGTGCTGCAATGGCTTTTGACAGCTGGATACCCAAATTCTCCCTGTAATTAACTGTGTACGAGGGTCCATTAGAAAGGCATGTGATGGCCCTAGGCCACATATTTCTGCCTTCATCATGGCCCTGGAAATATCAGGTTAGCCATGAAATAATTTCAGTTTACAGTGTGTGACTAAAATTGAGGCAAGCCTTTTAATACTATGAATAGCTTGGTAGGAGGTCACAGAAGACAGCATAAGTAATGTTTTTTTAGAGAGTGATTAATATTAATCAGAACACTTGAAATTACTGACTACTCCATTTCATAGGTATGGTCTCTTCAGTAGTGTGATCATCTGCTGTTTTGAGAAAAAAATGAGGGAGTTTATGATTTAACATTAAGGGGATTTCATAATATCTAACTGAGGTTATTTCACTGTTTAACAGAGGTGTTTACGGAATTCCTTATAAAAAAGGATGAGACACAAACCCCTCCAGAAAAGCAAATCATGGCGCATCTTAGATGCTTAAGTTAAAAACATAGGTTCCCCGCTAAGTCTGTGTTTTGAAAATATGTGTATGTGTGTTTTTGTGAAATAAAAAGTAAAAAAGGTGATATTTCTTTGCTTAGCAAAATCACAGGTTTATAGAAAAGGTCAGGTTGGAAGGACCTCAAAAGAATACCTGGTCTAGCCTTTTTTGGGAAACGGAGCCTAGATGAGATCATCTAGCACCCTGTTCAATTGTATCTTAAAGACTTCCAATTGTAGGAACTCTACCATGTGCCTGGGTAAAAACGCTTTCTCCAGAGTGTAATCAAATGCATTATAAAATTGCTGTTTACCAATAATGCAGCTGAACAAAAGGGGAAGAAAAGTGAAATATGTAGTGTGATATTCTGGATCTTATTAAGTATAATGACCTCCACACTTAGGAACAGAGGAGATTCAGTGAAACACATTATTGGTGCCAGAGGATCTTACTTTCCTGAATTCTGTAATAGTTCAAAGGAGCCTCAAAGTACCTCCTCATTTCCTCCCTCCACTCCTTAGTTTCTATTTTTGCTTATTTTACAGGATTTTCTTCCTCTGAGAAAGACAAAGTGGCCTCCGTGTTCCCCTATAATAAGGCTGCACAGAGAACTTAACTAGGTGGTTTACCAAATCCTTGGGGACTGCTCGTCATAGAGGAAAACCAAATTTAGAGTTAATGCAGTGGGGACTGGCAGCTCTTCACGCTCATTTTCAGGCTGATCTTCCCCTAAAATCCCCGAATGGGTGTGGGAAGCCCCTTTGGGTGTCTAATGATAATGTAGTTTTCCTCTTTCATTAACTTTTGTATACAAGGAGCTATCACGCTGACTGGATACTAAGCACTTTACTGCCCGTCTACATCCAAGTCGATGCTACTTAAGGCTAATCACATACTAACTGCATAGCCCAGTGACAAAGCTGCATCCTCACTCTGTCTGTATTGATCTCCCATCAGTCATTTGTAAGTGACTGTGCTAGACATGGCCCTTGGGCATTTTTCCAATACAAAAGCCACTTAACATTAAAATTGCAGGATCTCTTTTGGCTGTTTTACAAGCCTTTATCAAAAGCATTTAAAAACCTACCTTTAATCATAACTACTCTATGAATTTTTTTCACCTTTGACCATTGACCCCTTTAAGATAACGAGAACATTTGTGTACCAGACTGCCCTTCTTTTATTTTTTTTTTTTTTTTATTGCCTGAGAGGGAGACAAGAAGCTGTGGCAAAAGTAATGGAGAGAAAACCCTTTTACAATATTGTTCACTTTGTTTTAACAATAACAACATTAAAAAGAAAGACTGTGTCAATATTTCTGACATTTTTATACCCTCTGGGTCAGGTGCCCATCCCTTCATCCAAATGAGCAGGCAGTAAGGCTGCCTCTGCCTTTCTAGTCCTCTGCTATACACCCTTTCACTTTTTGGCATGGAAACTGTGTTTGTTTTGCATGTCTGTGTGAAAAGCCAAACTAGTACAAATTCTTTTACTCTAGAACTGCCACATACAAACACTGAATATATAATTCCAGACACTCTGTGGTTGTTGGATCTTGTTCAGGAGGTTAGATGAGAATTTTAATTGCATAATTCTGCCATCCTTTCTTTTCTGCACTCTTTCAAGCTTTCCCTAATTTGAGGATACATCTACAGCTTCAGAATGAGTTTAACAGCTGTCTTTTTTCAAGTTTAGTGCTCATCCAGTTAAGTCAGCTTGTAACAGAGTTTGGCTGTGTTCAAGCAGTTAACTATTTTAATAATCACTTTGGCCTTGTGCAAGGGGGTTCACTCTGACCTGTGGAAATCACTAGATAGTTGTGGTGGAAAGCTGCACTGTTTGCCTGCAAGCCTGTAAGATCTTCTCCTCACCATAGCTACAACTTGCTTTATTTGTTGGACTACTTTGAAACTTTGGACACATCACAGGCAAGTCTTACTTTATTCCCACAAGAGGATTCATCAGTGCATTTGAAGGGCCATATGTTGAGTTGACACTATCAACTATAGGCAATATGCCAACGAAGTACTCAGGCAGGCAGCTCTTCCTGAGTTCCCTACTATCTATTTTTTGAGTATCTGTTTTGATTTGTGTCTCATAAAATGCATCAATTACATATATAAGGAGAATTTCTCCACAGGATGTTAATGGAGTAGTGTACAGTAAAAGGTCAAAAGCACTGTGACTGATCCTCTTAGAATAACATCCAGAAAAAGCTTTCCCTAAAAAAGACAAAGTATTTATAGCAACGATAGCAAAATACAAATGTCACTTAGGAGTCTATTTGTCTAAATCAATGGTTCTCAACATTTTTCACTCTGCGTATTACTTCTTAGGACTAAGACCAACTCATATGCTCCAAATTTCACACATTTTCTACACATATAACATGCTTTGTTATATTAAGCCAGATCTGATAAAATGCTGGGATAGTATAAGGGAAGCAAGATTAAAATGAACTCACTTAATGGGATGTGTTCAGCTGCTTGTTGCATCTCTTTATGCCTGGCAGTATTGTTCCTAAATAATGGCAGTGTTGTTTTTTTAAATATAATTGTGGGTGAACTCTCTGTCAGTGGGTGACCAAAGACAGAAAAAATCAGATGCCCCCAGCACCCCTGACAACCACCAACTGGTGGAAATATGTGCCCGACTGGAATCTTTAGTTTTTTAGTTAGTGTCCTCAGAAAAAACTGGGCTGGAAAACAATTAAATTTGGAATCACGTTACAGATTGTTCACCTGGTGACGAAAGCAAGTCTGTGATGAAGCACTACCTGCCCTGGGTCACACTTCCTAGAGTCCTGGACTGAAGTGTGCCAACCACATCAAATCCTATGCCCAACTTAGCTATTTTGTATAGTAAATTTTAAATTTCAAGATGGGCAATAAGAGGAGACTTTTTAAAGCCACTTGTGTTCCAGAGTGTATATTTTAATTGCCCAGATTAAATACAAATATAATTTTCCATGTTTGAAGCAAGCATATAAATAATGAATTTAAAACTCTTCCCCAGCTGTAATCATTGTTCTCTGTATTTTCCATGAATTCATCCAGGTGTGGCACATTGGCTAATTGACAGGGTCAGAGGATATGTAATTCTTTATCACTGAGCTGTTTGGTTTTCTTCATTTTTAATGCACGATAGGTATTTTCAAATATATAAAGAAAAGTCATTGCATTATATAAAATATTACTAGCACTAAAAATGTAAAAGAGAGACAGCAATCCAGAGAAGGAAAATGCCCTTGGTAATTGAAAACAAGATAACAAAACCACACAATATGTATTTACCCATGCATAGAATGCAACAGTGCTCAATCCAAGCCATCAAATTCTAAGTGCTTAGTGTACATTCTCCACTAAATTTTTCACAGTGAAAGTGAGCCAGGCCAAAAGCAGCAGCAACTGAAGTCCTCTAAAATCCCTTAATGCAACCAAGCTTTAGCAAAGCTAGTTACCCCCTCAGCTTTTCCATATCATGGCCTTATTTTTCTAACCTGAAAGGATAACTTTACAGGCTAGTTCAATCTTCATGTCTGTTCAAATTTTAATCTGATTAAACATCCATTAGTGTTATATTCAGTGGCTTCTTGTAACATGGTCATTTGTCTCTCAAAGCCTAGACTGACCCCACAAACTAGCTTAACTCATGCTATCAAACTGCTAGCAACTTTTGGACACTGTTGCCATGAGATCCAGAGACTGAAGCTAGCCAGATCCATTTCCTGATACAAAAAATCTTTGAAAACAATAAACTATGCTTCTTAAGTTTCTTATATGCTCCACAGAAGGCAAGTGACCCTAGATGGTTTATAACTCGTCCATAACAAGCCAGGTCATTGTCTCTGTGGTCTTTCTGTGGGATTTCTAAAATATTCAAGATAAAAGATAGTTAAGAATCCATCTTGCAGTGATGTGGTCTAAACAAAATTAGAATCATAAAATCATAGCATTGTCACTGTTGGAAAAGACCTCTCAGGTCACTGCATCCAACCATCAACATCCCTCCTCCAATAAAATAAGGAAAATGTATTTATCAACATCTGTACCACCATGCCCAGCAGAGCATGTCTTGTAGCGCCTCATCTACACAGTGTTTAAATACCTCCACGGATGGTGATTCTACCACCTCCCTGGTCAGTCTGTTCCAACACCTAACTACTCTCTAAGTAAACAAATTCTTCCTAATATCTAGTTTAAACCCTCTTTGTAGCAGCTTCAGGCCATTTCCTCTAGTCATTATTCACTTTAGAGAAGAGGCCAACACCCACGTCCCTACAACCTCCTTTCAGGTAGTTGTGGAGACCAATAACGTCTCCTCCCAGCCTCCTCTTCTCCAAATTAAACATCCCCAATTCCCTCAGACTCTTCTCATAGGATTCTTTCTCTCCAGACCCTTCACCAGCTTGGCTGCCCTTCTCTGAACTCGCTTCAACAACTCAATGTCTTTCTTGTAGTGAGGGGCTCAGAGCTGAACACAGTCCTCAGGGTCCAGCCGCATCAGTGCTGAGTACAGAGCCACAAACACTTCCCTTCTCCTGCTGGACACACTATTCCTGATAAAAGCCAGGATGCTGTTGGCCTTCTAGGCCACCTGGGCACAATTCATAAGTTTGTACTGATTTTGAGGGTACCTTTACTGTTCATATTTATTCCAGGCAGGGGAAAAACAGATTCTGGGTGGTGTGTTGGAATCAGAACTCATAAACTTCTAAAGGCACAAAAAGACTTAAGCTTTCTTATGAGAAACAGTGCAGAAAAGGCAACTTATATTAAAGTTGTCATGGATATTTTCCAGGAAAGGCAAATGCCAAAAGATGATGAATAGGGAGATATAAACAACATTCATGTTGGTAACATATATGGAGAGGAACCAGAATGAAAAGTGTTGCAAAGAAAAATGGAAAACTTTTTATACGAAGAGAAATGGGATAAACTGAGACTGGAATGAAGAAGATAAAACAATTTCCTCATTAAATCAAGATACAAATTTTCTAACTTTCCTCATTTGCTGAGCATTCAGAAAGGCACATGCTCTATCTGATGTCAAACCTGGGCAAATTCTGCTCCTCTTCCTTTAAAGAGAAAGAGATCTGTCACCATCCACTGCAGCAAATAAAGCTTTTTCCAATGAAAAAAATAACTGTCAGGGAAGGTCATTATGGAAATGGAGCCTACCTAGGTATGGCTAAGTGTCTGGATGTTGAGTCTTCACCCAGCTGGAAAACTCGATGGAGCTCAACATTCACTGAAATAAACAGATGCATACCTGGGAGTGTGCCCTGCCTCAATGCTTGACTCATTTGGAGAATCAAAAAGTGCCATTTGTAAAAAGTAAAATTCCAAATTTATATCTCAATCAATATATTCCATTGGAGTCTCACATGACAAATTATGATCTTTAAGAAGGACCAAGATGTTGTTCTAATTTTTCCATTTTGGATTCCTCCTCTGACACATGAATCATTTCTTTTCTTCTTTCTTCCTCAGGCTTGTTTTAAACAGATAAAGTTTGGATTGCAGTCATTGAATCCATAGAATCATAATACCTAACCTCAAAAATCTGAAAGCAAAATGAAGTTTTTCTCTCCAGAGCTCTAACCATATCCATTGCACTGTTTTATTTCTGGCTTGTTTTGTTTGGTTTGGTGGTTTTTTTTTGTTTTTTTTTCCATTCTTCAACAAAAGAATAAGTAAATCCTCATTACCCAGAATCACCTGAAACTTGTCTATATAAAGAATATATTTGGTTTCTTTTGAGTCTGTGTGTAGAATTGCATTGCATTAGCATTCCTAATACCAGCTTTTTAATGTGCTAATCTTAGGAAGGTAAAATCAACATTCAAATGGTAATTATTTAGGAAGTAAATTGATCAATTTGTCCTAAGCTCCATGAAGATGAACTGAGGTCAATCCACTTTGCCTATTAAGATTTTGAAGATATCTGGTTGGATTATGTTCACAGTAAAAGCCTGTTTTCCACTGGGGTATAAAGGAAGAGGGAAAAAAAAAAAAAAGAAAAAAAAAGGGAACTGAGCTTTAACATTAGACCTTAGGAAAAACAAACTTTTCATGTAAGAGCAATTTTCCTGGTCCCAGCAAGCTGCCCATGTAAATAACTTCTGTGTTATTAGCTTTTAGTACAACAGTTCTCCCTGTGGTGAAGGTAAAATGGTTGCTAACCAAACTGAGTTGAGCTGTCTTGGTTCTGCAATGCTGTATATATTTTCTGAAATATTTCTAAGGCTTGGAAACATTTGGATGAGCAACTACAATGCATGTAAAAAAAGAGACTGAAAGAACATAAAGGCAAGCTGTTAAAAAAAATGGCATTTTAAAACTGAGAAGAGTGAAATTGTTTTTCTAGCTAAAGTGAAACCCTACAAAATTGTTATTGCTAAAATAATAGCCTACGAGTCTTAGAATTAACATATTAAATGTTCAGATAGTAGTGTAAATTTCTGGATAGTAAATCACTAGACCTCATGAATTCAAGAAAAGTGTGGCCAGCGGGACTAGGCAAGTGATTGTACCCGTGTACTTAGCATTAGAGAGGTTACACCTTGAATATTGTGTTCACTTTTGGGCCCCCCCTACTGTAAGAAAGACTTTGAGGTGCTGGAGAGAGTCTAGAGAAGCACAACGAGGCTGGTGAAGGGTTTGGAGCACAAGTCTTACTATCAGTGGCTGAGAGAACAGGGGTTATTTAGTCTGGAGAAAAGGATGCTGAAGGGAGACCTTATCACTCTCTAAGATTTCATGAAAGGAGAGTGTAGCCAGGTGGGTGTTTGTCTCTTGCCCCAAGTAACAATCAATAGAACAAGAGGAAAAAATAGTGATGTTGAAGGCTCTCATTTTAAGGCAGTGACATTCTCTTGTCTCATCACATGATACGACATGCGTGTTGTCTTGCACAGCTGCAGCTTGAAACTCTGTGCAAGACTAAAGAGGTCAGAAGCTGTATGAATAGCTTCAGAGACTGTCAGGGTCCTCAAAAATCAAACTTTTAATGGAATTCCCTCTAAGACTTCTTGGATGTGTGTAATTTGCAGGGCAACACATTCAACATTGTACCAGAGTCCTAGTACTGGGAATGTAGTTCACGGGTACTATGGGAAAGTAACACAGGCACATGAACATGGTTAGAGCTGGGGTTTGGTCTAATCTTTGGGCACTAAGAATGTAGTTCTTGTGCTTTATGAAAGTTCAGAAATATTTTGAAATATGCAGTGTACATTCATAAGGCCAGATGTACTTAAAATTGCCTTTTAGAGATCAAAAGGGGGGTTAATGACTGCATTTTGGAAATGCACTTTTTTTATTAAGTGCATTTTTTCCCCGACAGACATATTTAAAAAATACTAAGAAAAGATATGACAGCTTTTCCACAACAAAACAGAGAGTAGAGATTCTGAGCTTTAGTGGAAGAGGGCTCTGTTTGAGTCTACCTTTGCAATATAATCCTAGTATTTTTCTGAATTACATTTCTTTCTTTTCCATGAGCTGAAGATATATGTTCAAGTTTTAAAGTATCCAAAGAAAGAAGTATAGTAAGGCAAAATTTTGTGCTGTCATAGGGGTCCATAGTAAGGACAGCATTCTCGTGGCATGTGCCTTCTGGTCTTTTTCAGATGTTTTACAACACATTAAGATAAGTGGTGTGTAGAGACAGGAGGTGTACAGGTAGGTGTTCTCATGACCCTTCCGGACTACATGCATACTGGATGAGAGTGACTGCGGGGGACTAATTTAAAAGACTGATGCAATCTTACCTAATTCTATGTCCCAAACATCCTTTTCAGTATTTTTTTTTTTTTAATCAAAATGGTCCATATTCTTTGCACGGGTCTCCAGGTTGAATTTTGCTTAATAACTGTGAGATCCTGCTTTTTGTGGATGGATAAATTCCAAATAGCTTTTGACTATACAATAAAAGACTTTGGTGAGTAGAGCAGTACATCAAATATATTTTTGTGAATGTACAGCTGATTAATCATCAGAGTAGTGTTTGGAGACTGCCTTTAGACAGTTCAGTCATAGAGCTGAATGTCAGCATTATCATATATGAATCCCTCCACACATTTCCCAGTCCTTTGTGGTGATGGTCTCAAGCAAAGCAACAGAACTAATGGCAAAATGAGTTGCCTAACTTTTGATTTGCGAAATGGATTTTCATGTAGAGACAAACCAAAGTTTCTCAGCAAAGCAAAAACTTTCCTTCTCCAGTGATGAGGAACTATGGTCTAGAGAGCAATGATCCAAGACATGCTTGTCTGTGCATTTGTCCATGCATGTGGGAGGGCCTGGAGACTCAGTTCCCTCACTGGTGGCATTGAGGTGTACAGCAGAGGTGGCACCTGCAGATAAAATGGGAGCCTCTGCTGACATTTCAAAATGATTCCCTCCCCCACTAGCAGCTCCTGACTCTGCTCTCCTTGATGCTTACATGAAGGTTTTTTTAAGAGCTTTGGCACAGGAAAAATGCTGCATATTTTCCAGGTGCTTCAAGTAACATGCAGACAGTACATGTGTGTTGTGCTGTGTGCTCAGAGCTGGTTTTATCTCAGCCTTTCTGCTTCCTGGAGTGGGCAGGTAAAGCAGCACATCAGTGGTGTGGCTGAGGTCAGGGTAGCACCAAAAAAACTTTTAAAGCAGAGCTATTCAGTGTAAGCCATTGGGTGAATAAAGAGAGGAGGTCACAGTGGCAACATCTGGGCATCTTAAAAGTATTAAGGAAAATGAAACATGTCTACATTAAGAATAAAACATACGCACTCAAACAAGATATGCATTGGAAAATTTTACTCGATATTTGAATTTGTCTTCCTTCCAGGAGAGTATATTCCCTAACATAATCTCCATGTAGCGGGGAGAGCCAGAGAAGAAAACAGAAGGACAAGGACAACTGTCATTCATAGTTGCCATCCATAAAGTAACACTAACTTACCATTAGAATTTAAGAAATATTACTTAAGGGAATAGAACACTTAAAATTTGAATAGGCTGAGTTTTCTCTCCTGTTACCTGCACATGTGGCTATAGAATGGCAAGGGTATATTTAGACATGAAATTACTTTCAATGAGAAAATTCTTACGGTTTTGAACAGAAGGGATCTTACATTTTGTGAAGATAGATCTGAACCACCTGGCATATGTATCCCCTATAAATAAAGTCTTAAAAAAGATTACTTTTAATGGGAACTATGAATACAAAGAGGATTGGGGACAACTCTCCGTACTACAGAAGGAGTCACAAAATATTTTGCAAAGTGTAAAAACAAGTGATATTTGTAGTGATTCTTTGGTGAGAGCACTATCTCTCATGAGAAGGCAGCATGTAAAACCATATTGACCAGAGACAGTATCCTCTTTTCAATTCATGAGCTCTTATCTTTGGTAAAAGTGTATTTTCAAAAAAAGCTAGAGTAGACCCATTGGATTCTGCCTTTCTCAATTCCATATCTAACTTCTAGCCCACTAAGTTTGGGAAAGGATACTTTGTTCTCTTTGGGAATGATGAATGAAATCAAGTGATGTATGGGCAAATGTAGAAAATGGTGGATGTGGGAAGCGGAGAATGGAGTTCAGTTTCTTTTTGAAAAATCTCTTCTATACTCTCATTGAAAGACTTCAACACCTATGAATTGAACTAAGTCCTTTCTTACATTTGTAGTATTTTCCAGCTATACATACAAATGGTGAAGATTTTTTTTTTTTCTTTAACTGCATTCTAAATATCATCAAGAAATGAATTTTTCCTGAATTTTTAAAGGATCATTTCTGATCCATGTGTGGGCAAACTATCAATAACAGGCTGCAAGCTTTTGTATTGTTGCCAGTCCTCTGGCAACTTACTGCACATGTTAGATAGCTCCCTATTCAGTTCACAGGAAGACTGAAAGGTACTACAATGTATGGTTTCCAAATTTTCCCAGGTGAGCACAGGAAAAATAAAATGCCCGTGTGTCCACATCATTAAACAGCCTTTCAGCCCAGTGCAATTGACAGACTGCTTCTAGGAGAGTCAGCTCTTAAAAAAACAGGGTTTTTCCGGGTGAGGTTTGAAGTACACTGTCAGAGCTCTGTTAGATAACTTGTTCTGTGTCTTCCTAACTTCAGGCTAACATGAGTGACACTGTTGTGGGTGTTTACTACAGGCCATCTGATCAGGGTGAGGAGGTTGGTGAGGCCTTTTACAGGCAGCCGAAAGTAGCCTCACTATCACAGGTCCTAGTTCTCATGGGGGATTTCAATCACCCTGATATTTACTGGAAAGACAACACAGCCAGGCACACACAGTCCAGGAGTCTCCTGCATGGCATCGAAGAGAAGTTTCACACAGGTGGCTGAGGAACTTAAGAGGAGAGGGATGCTGCTGGACCTGGTATTAACAAAGAAGGTCTTGTTGGCGATGTGAAGGTTGGAGGCAACCTTGGCTGTAGTGACCAATAAAGGGTGGAGTTCACTATTTCATGTGGAAGAAGTAGAGAACTATGTAAGATTGAAACCCTGGACTTCCTGAACTCCAGGTGTCAATCCTGAGATGTTCAGCAGTCCGAGTCCCACAAAAGCCAAAGTTATTAGTAACCTTCTTTTGTGAATATCATATTGCCTTAAAAATCTGTGCATTTAAAACCAGTGAAATGTGCACTGCTAGTTTTGCACCCTATATTACTTTCTTTGCTATCTTCTATTCTTATTGACATTGCATGACTTTGTTAATAGTATAGTTTCACTGCTGTCTCTGTTTAATTTTTTTTAAGTGAAGAAAAGGTGTTTTATATTGCTGCACCTCTACAGCTCAGCAGAATTCTATGAAGGATTTTTTTTAATGGGAAACATATACTACAAGGTACGTCCTTCCTTTAATAATATTGTTACTGCTCTTGTGCAGTCCCAAGTCCATTTGTATAATGGCAGTTCTGAATTAACTTGCTTGCTGTTTTTATTATCCACAGAATACAAATTAACCTATGGGGTTGTAGGAAGACTTTGCAACCATAGCCAAGACTGGGACAATCAAGAGGTGAAAGTCTCCCACCTTAAAGTTCTTTGTCTAAGCAGACAAACGGTAAAATATGGAAGGAGCTCAGAGAATAAAAAAAAAAAAAAAAAAAAGTTTTTATTCTCTGAGGATTGTGTTTGATTATCTAAATCATAAACATGATATATCAAGAATAGTTTTAGCTTCAGTTTTTTAAAATAAAGCCCTCCAAGAATTGAAAGTGCTTTTAAAACAGAATCTCAAAGTGAAGAACATGATTTCTTCCATGAATATCTTACATACTTGAGATTTCAATTAGTTTTATTGCTATGAGACAGGGGAAGAAGCAAGACAAAGACACCAATTAAACCCCTCCAAGTGCATATCAATCCTCCTTAAACTAATTTATCCTAGTTTGGTTCTAGTGCAAAGAAACCATTTCTGTTTTAAATAGAAAACTTTGAAGAGCAAAGATGAAAATATATGCCCATCTATGAAACCACCTTTCAAAGCAGAAGTCATGCTGATGGGTCCATGTCACATTGGCTGCCACTGGAAACAGGGTGACAAGAAAAGCCAGTGCTGTGCAGCAAGTTCAAGGCACCGGGTCTTGCCCACGTCCTGTTGGGCACACCAGGCCCTGTCTATCTCTCAGGTATTGGCCCAATCTCATGTGGCTTTCCTATTGCCACCTGCTAACGGAGATGTGTCCTTCTGTCTAGGTTTGGGCCAGGATAAAGGTAATTTTCTAGTACTTTTGCTTTCAGCTAAGTCTCTTGTAAGTAGTTGCACTTGCTGAAATTAACAGCAAGTTTCTCAGGCAGTGTCTGCTTCTAGGACTGATAACACTCAATGTTTATAGTTACTTCTAGAGACTGGTGTGCAGAGCCAAGGACACTGCTCAGCTCTCTGGAAGGAGAGAGGGAGTAAAGAGGTCACACCTGCAGCCCTTCTTTGGGGAGGAAGGGACAAGACAAACACCAAATGAGTGTTCCATCCCATACATGTCATACTCAGTATAAATTTGAGGGATAACGAGTGTCAAACCCCTTCCTGCTTCCCCTTCTTTGCCTGTCCCTGTTTGCTTCAGCATCCTGGGAGGATTCCATCCATTCTTCTGCCTGTGCTCCTGATCCGTGCCAGCCTGAATCCCTGTGTTCCTGCCTCCAGCTCCCGACTGCTACCGACTCCAGGAGTCCAGCCTGGACTTTCCCAGAGCTGCCCTGCAGCCTCAATGCTGATGTGAGACTTTTTGGGGGAGAGGGAGGAGGAACGTGGTATCAATTTTCCTGTATATTTGTATATATTTAGTAATTCTTTCCTTTTTATCATTACTGTTTCATTAAAGCTGGGTAGTTTAGTTTCCAACCCATAAGTCTCTCTCCCTCATTCTCTCTCCTTTCTTTATCAGGGAAGAGAGGGGTATTAACAGAGAGCATCAGTTATTTAGTTTAATTGCCGGGCTAGTGTTAAACCCTGACACCTTCCTAAGAGCAAAAGACCAACTCTGATCTGTTACACAGATAGGCACGTGTCAATTCACTTTCCTGATGAGAGCTTTGGCTTCTGAAGCGAGCCCAGTGGGTTGAAAATTTGCCTCAGTGGAGAGCACCTGGTATCTGTTCACCTTGCTTTCTTTTCAGAAGCTTCCTTACCCCGTACTTCCTGTGTTTAGCAGTTTGGGCCACACTACACTGGTTCTACTCAAGTTCAGATAAAAGACTGAGCAGTTCTCACTTTGACTTCTTGCAGGGAATACAGTAGGGTATGCACCAACCTCTTTGAGGCAATAAAGCCTAAGAGAAAGGCTGGAAAAAGTGCTGAACCTCCAGACACAACATAATGAAGTGCATATGCAAGTCGACATTAGGTATGCATAGAATGAATCACTTCCTGCATGGATGTACTGTGAGCTTACCTGATTCTTTTTCAAGCATGAAAAATGTCTATGGGCTAATTCTGAGTACCTGTTCTTTGGTAATACTGCAGTACAGAATAGAAAAGGGACAAATTGAATATATCTGTTCCTTTTCAAACCATTCCTCTGCAGCTATTTGAATGATTTTATGTGTATTTTTGCATGCCTGTTTATTTATATGTATACTGTCTCTGTAGAAATTCTGTAAAATTATAGGATTTTGCTTTAAAAAATCCACTTGTAGGCTTTTACTTAGTTTCTCATGTTCCTATATTACCATGACTTTTTTTTTACAAAACCTCATAGCTTATAAATTACAATAAGATTAAAGCAGATATTGCTAATGTATTTTAAACAGTTGTTAAATTACCAAAGTTGGTTGATCCCTTCCTTGAAATTTGCTGATCCTAACTTCAAATGACTCCTAGGTTATTATTTATATCTTTTAAATCTTTTATAGCTGTACACGGGTGCTTTTATGAAACCTGGTGTAGCGTATTCTAAGAACAAAAGCATATTTATGTAAGTAGCACTGGGAGCTGACTTGGCAGGTGTTTGCCACGAAGTCTTAACCCCTGAGCTAATGCAGTAGGCTTGAGTAGGCATCAAGCACATCCTCAAAGGGTTGTGAGAATCTATTTCTACAGAGAAACTGTTCAGGCTGAAAACGTATTAAACAGGGAAGGATGGCAGCCTTACTGCTATCATCAAGTTTGTGGACTGCAGAAATAAATGAAGGTTTAGGAATTACTTTTGCAACAAATGCCATAAACAGAAAAGAAAGACTGTTGTGGTGGTAACTGCAACCTTATGTAGCTTATGTGAGGGTCAGGCACAATTGTTCTGTGATAAAAAGGAGCTTTAAATGGTGAAAGGAGTAGTCAAGGCCATAGTCTCTCTTGCATGAACGAGATGGGAAAACTGGCAAGCTCCAGGCCTGTTCCACATGAAAAAGGGTAGCAGAGGTAGTCTAGATCTTATAATCAACAGGACTTTCTCTAGAGGAAGAGTCTGTCAGCTTGAGCTAAGGTAGTGAAATCTGGCACTGACAAGTGTAAGAGTTTCCCAGGGTCTGTGATTCTTGTGGATCTGCTGGAGAAGGCCAGCAAGGAGTGTAGAGTAAAATGTGTCTGGAAACTTCCTTTCAGTTTGTAGGCACATGTAGTGGTTTGAGCCTGGCTGATAACAAAGGACTAGGTGACTGCTCACTCCTCCTCCCACATTTCAGGATGGCGAGGAGGAAATCCACCTAGAACCTCATGGGCTGTGAGGTTTTCACTCACCAGATATGTTCACGGGCAAAACAGACTCAATGTGGAGGAAAATAAATTTAGTTTATAACTAATCAAATCAAAACAGGGAAAAAAGAAAGCCAGAGCTTAAATACTTTTCCCCACTCCTCCCTTCTCCCCCCAGCTTTCTTCTTGACATCTCTACCTCCTTTCTCACACTGGCACAGGGGGACAGGGACTGGGATTTACAGTCTGGACACCACAGACTATAAACATCCACAGGTTGTTTTCTGCCACTCCTTCCTCCTCAGGGAGAAGGATTCCTCACAGTCGTTCCCTACTCCATTGTGGGGTTCCCCCCACGGGAGAGTCCTTCACAAATCCTTCCACCAGACACAGTCCCTCAGGACCAAACTGCTCCAGCACAGGTGGCTTACAGAGCCATGGACTCCTTCAGGAACAGTTCCCTCCATGGCTGCAGCTCCACAACATCTGTTCCATGATCCTCCCCAGGCTGCAGGTCCACAGCTGCTCCACCAGGGTTCCACACAGGCGGCCACTCCACAGCACCTGCTCCGCTGTGGTCCTTCAGGGTCTGCTGCACCATGATCCTCCTTGGGGACAGGGGACACACTTCCATCTCATCATGGGATGCAGAGAAAAATCTGTATTCAGGCACCTTCTCTCTCTCCTTCCTCACCAGCCTGGGTGTCTCTGCTCTAATGTTGCTCTCCTCTGGTGTTTTCATGTTGATCTCTCCCTCCATGCATGGCTTTCTTTCACCTCCCCCTTCGCCTCTGTCTTGCTCTTAACTAATGTGTATCTCCCCTTCCTGAATATGTTAATCACAGTGGTGAAAATCTCTCTGTTCACTGATGGCATAAGACAGGGCCAGGCATCTTGGAGCAGGGAGAGCTATTCAAGCTACTTACATGAGCCCTCCTTGGGGGAGGGGATGCCTTCCCTGCTACAAAAACCAGCACTGCGTCAACCCAGAACAGCATGAAATGTGTTGGTCTTCTACAGGCGGGGCTCCCTATATGGTTCAACGTGGTCATCAAAGCTAATCAGGAACTTTTTCAATAAAAATGGTTTCATTGAAAAATGCCATTTCACAAAAAGATGTTTTTGAGAAAGAAAGTGTAGCCATTTCAAGAAGAGGATGTTAGGAAAAGTTTCCTGGCTTCAGAACCTCATTTTAGAGCACGTAATCCCCTAAGCAGCAGCATGGTCTGGTGCTCATAGGCTGCACGTGTGAAGTGAGAGACCCTAATTAAGTCACTGCTCTGGCTGAGTGAACAAAGAGTTTTACCACCTTCTCTGACTCAGACGACAGCCTCAGCCTGCGATGTTCAGTTCTGGAGGGACACAGTTGCTGCGAAGGTGCTGTGGGACCTTCCAGGAAAAGATGGGCAGCAGTTCCTTGGTTCTGCAGTATGGTAAGAGAGGGTATGGGCTAAAACCAGTTCAGCCACCTCTTGGATCAGTGGGAAAAGGGTGGAGGGGGTGAGAAGTTTGTTTTGGGGTTTGGCTTTTTTTTTTATTTTTTGGGGGGGTGTGGTGTGTGATTTTTTTGTTGGTTTTTTGTTTGGTTGTTTTTTTGTTTTTCCTTTTTTCTTTGTTGCTTTGCTTTGCTTGTTTTTTTGTTTGTTTTTGTTGTTTGGGGTGTTCTTTTTTCAAAATGCAGGACTTAAGAGATTCTTGGTTTTCTTATAGCGAAGCTGAAACATTCTGCAAATACAAGTTTTTGTAAGAGCATAGAAGTTTCCTATGCTGTTCTTCTGGTTATACCAGTAAGTGGTAATATGTTATGCTAATGGGCTGAACAGAGTGTCCACACATCTATGAGATGTGTTAGTACTTTTCTCTGAAAATGGGACTTATCTTTATGTGTGTTAACACAGGCCCTTAAAAAGGGCTTTATTAGGCTTCAGCTTCTTGTTCTCTGCAAACCATTTATCTCATAGCTTTCCTGGGAATCTCTTCTCTGATGACTTACAAAATTCCCAAGAATCCTGCACTGTTCTGTGACTAACACATTCTCAGAGGAAAGTTCTATTTTAAGCTTATTCAAAACACATTTTTTTATGTGAGAAAGTATAGCTGATAGTTAATATCCAGTGCAATTATACCAAGCACAATACTTACTAAATCCTTCCTTGTGGTTCAAGGTTTCAGTCACATGGCTACCATAAATCACATGGAAAAAATCAGCCATGCTACGAGGATGGGAAAGAACTGCTTTTTCTTGGTAGATCTTCTGTCTGAATTCACAAGCTGATGGGCTTGCTTTCTATGTGAGATTTGTTTCTTCCCCTGCACAAAAAAACCCCACCAAATTTAATATTTCTGTGTAACTTCCTCCTTCCCTTCAGCATCCCTCCTACAGGTCACCTTTTTAGGGTTGTGTGAGAAGAACTGGAGTTTGCACCCCCCGAGCTCTCATCATGTCGTGTGACAGCCCCAGAGAGAACCAAGTGGAAGGAACTTCTCCCAAGTCTTATAGCAGTTTTATTATGTTAGGGAAGAAATAAAAGCAAAATGTGTGCATCATTGCCAGGTTGGAACTTCCTGCTGGTGAAGCAAGCATGGAGGTGCCAACCAGGGCCAGGCCATTTGTTTCCCAGACTGCTCTACTGCCCATTTAAAACTTTAACTGTTCTCCTCTTCAAATCTCAACCTTCTCTCACCTTCCACCCCCAGAAATTAAGCAAAGAGCATTCATTCTCCCAGGAATATTTTAGATATTTAGCAGATAATTTAATTCCCTGAGAAAGTCATTGACTGCTGCACAGTGGAGGCCAGACCCTCATTGCAGGCAGACAGGCTCCACTTATTTTCCTGGCTCCTCAGATTTACTACTAACACACTGGCAGGCAGCAGTAGTGGATATGATGATGTAGTGCTGGAAACAATCCTGGGTTTTAGTAATACCTATACCCTGCCAGACCATTATGTCCAAAGAGCCCAGGTTTTCTAGAAGTACCGTCCCACCCCCCCTTCTGTTGGAAACCCTAATTTCCTCCTTGCCCCTCTTTCCTTGCTTTCGGGCCTATCACGTCTCTTGTGGCCAGATCAAGGATATTTAAATATAGATTCAAAAATTTCTGAGGGAGGAGCGACTCTGGCAAGGTTTTGGGCCCTGACTGATCTCACTAAACTAGTACTGACTATTCAGGATCTCTTCCAATAGTATCTGGCCCTTCTGTAAGTTGGCCAATGTTTTAGAAATTCAGGAATAAAGCAGTAAACAGATGCAATGAAGCTTCTAAGGCTTTTCCATTCTGGGGAAAAAAAACCCTCTCTTACCCCCTTCTACCTTTTGTAATGCAATCCTGTCAGGACTTACTTAAAGAGCAAAAAATACTATTCTAAACTAGCAGGCTTGGTCCTAACCAGTCACAGCACATGGCACTACGGGAATGTTTGGGAGATCTGGTTTCAAGCAAAGGCATAAAGCAGAGTCATTTTTAAAGCATTAGCAGAAGTGGATTAGATGAATCTAGCCCTTCTTTCCTTTCTCTAAAATTGCCTTGAGGGTTTGTTTCCTTTTGAACAATCATGACTCTAAAATTATTAGGAGGTATTTTTGATGATTTGAGCTTCAACCATAACCTAGAGTAAATTTTACTCCTCTGTGATTACTTAGACAAAGTGAAATAGTCCTGAGCTGTAGCTTGACTGTGAGAGCCTGGTAGAATTATTAGCTTAGTTGCTGAAAGTTGAGGGAAAATCAGAATCTGGTGTGATTTCCTGAAGTGTTCACACATGGTCAGCTTCTTTCCTGTGTGGAGTACTAGCACCAGTCCCGTGCAACCACTTCAATCGCACTTATATCCTCAAAATGATGAGCTTAAGCACTTCCTATGCCTTGTGCTCAAGAGAGGATTTCACCTCCTAGCAGTTTCAAGTAACCAAAGTACTTTTTAGAAAAACAATAAGTTGTAACTTCTGTTTTTCAGAGAATAGATTGCAGCAGATCTTGCAGATGGACACTGTAGGAGCAGGCTTTGACTGCACCATGCAATGGCTAAAATAAAATTCATTTTTCAAATATTATTTGGTAATAAAAAAACAGCAGCCAGAGTGCTATAAATAACAGAATATACCTACAAAGCACAAAGAACATAAAAAGGAGAACGAAGAGCTGACTCAGGAGGCATTTAACTTTTAAAAAAAGGAAAGGCTAACACTGGTTGTCACTAGCACAGGGCACTTCTGCCCATGAAAGCAGAAGGTAGTGTGACTATGTAATTGTGCAGTATTCTAAGATGCATATAGCTCTTTAATATGGAGAAATGTAGAAATAAAGACTGATTGCCTTTGAAGTATATGAAAATTATGTTAAGAATTACTTAAAACTCTTTATGGGGATGGTTATCTCTGGGAATAACTAAAAGCCCATTAGTGACTACATGCTATACATTGTACTAAATCATCTCTCTTCTCAGATCTGCCTCACTGTTTTTTTAGGGTGAAATTCATGCCTAGGTAAAGTACACATACACGCTGTTGAATTTGCAATTTATTATAACATCCATAACTCAGTATATAAAGCTGTGCATATGGCCCTGATAGCTGTCTGCAGTGGGGTGAGTTTCCCTTTTGCATACTGATCCAGGGTGAATGACTGTATCTCACCAACACTTTCTTCTTCAGTACTTTATTAATAACAAATGAGGGACTCATGAAGCCATTCAATTAATTAATTACTTCTTGGTCTCCTTTTCTTGCTTAACAGGTTGATCTGTCTCCAAAATGTACATTTTCTGCATTCCCATTGGACTAATGACATTCAGATAATTTTTTTTTATTTTGGAATATGGCCATCCAACTTAAAAGTAAAAAGAGATATTGTACACTTGAAGACAATATTAGTGCCATGCCCTGCCAGTAAATCCCAATGCTATGAAAATGAACAAGGGTCTGCCTTCCTTTGAGGTTATTAGACCAAGCATATCACTGACACACAGAGAGAAACTTCCCATTGACTACCTTGGCTCATATAGAGCTTTAAGTTTTGATTCAAATAACCATTTTTCCCCAACCAATTTAGGGGTTATAATATCTGCCGCTGACCTTCTATTACAACCTGTGAACCATCCTGTTTAATGTGAAATTACATCATGTAAGAAATTCCCTTTTGTCCATTATCTTGATCTCTTCCTTGACAGGGCT
Organism: Heliangelus exortis; assembly: GCF_036169615.1. Taxonomy (NCBI): domain Eukaryota; kingdom Metazoa; phylum Chordata; class Aves; order Apodiformes; family Trochilidae; genus Heliangelus; species Heliangelus exortis. Next base: position 92,248,962 of record NC_092423.1, read on the forward strand.
CTCAAAGAGTCATGGGAGTGTAAATCAGAGATGGGACTAAGAAGTGAGGAACTTGGGAGTAATAGGTGTGAGTCTAACATGGTGATTCCTTCTCTTCCAAAGGCCACAGCAAGAGTGCAATGAAGAATGGACATTAGGTGTTTCTTCCTGGCACTGTGTCAAGTGCAGAATATTTTATGCAAATGAAATATCCTGTTCCGAGAAATAATAGATCTGTAGTGATTTCATTCCCATGTTAGAGCAAGAAGGTTTACATTGAAAAGATGGGTTGGCCCCAACTATGACCACTTGTTGGGTGAAAAAGGAATATCGAGAAAAAATTAATTGTTTGGCATTAGCTAATAGGAACCAACGCATACATGAAAGGGAGGTCACAGACAAAAAATTTCATAGACCATGACTGATTATGTGATTTGCTTAACTGGACTTGAAAATTATGGGAGAAAATGAATGTCACGGGGAGGGAGGTGGAAGTCAAGGCTGAAGGATGTAACGTATCTTGTGTATGTTGGGCCACCTTCTGGTTAACTGGTCAAACCAACGACGGTGTAACTGCCTTCTATAAGAAAGCTAAGCATGTCATTATGAATGTAAGATGGAGGTAGAACAGGTACTAGTAGACAGGATTCTGCATGCCAAAAGAGGTTGAGAAATGTGGCATAATAACACCTTTGGGACGTTAGGAGATTTTATGGAGTCAGGTGCAGTTCAGTTTTTGGAAATCTCTTTGACAGAATGGATGCACATTCATCCAGTTTCAGATGTTGTGTCAGATATTTCTTTTCAGGACAGAATCCCATGTTTTTTCCTCTCTTGATTTGCTACAGGCCAGATGGTATGGAACTTTATACTCAAGTTAGAGAAGATGACCAAATCACAGTTGCTTGGGAAGCCAATATCCTTTTATGGGCTTTCCCCTTTGCCTTTTCTGCAGATTTGTTTAGTGCTCCTCTCACATGCCTACATGTTCCATGTGAGATGTCATGCTGTAAGCATGATCTATACTCTGTGCTTTCATCAACATAGCTAAGTGGCTCAGGAGTGTCAAGGCATCACCCTTAATCAAATGGTATAGCTATGAACAAGAAAATAACTGGTGTAGACACTCATAGCAGCACACAGTGGTTTCAGTAGAATAAATATTACTGCAGAAAGACTTAGTGAAACTGGACTGCAGAGCCCCTAACCAGCCTATGTTCTGTCATCTTTTGGGATCGTGTATAAATCAACATGCAAGTACCAACAGACTGCTACATTTTTGACACAGCCTGCCTTGAATAGAATGAAAGTCCTCTGCTTGTGGTGGGCACATTTCTGTCCTTTTACTTAACAGGAGTTTGGGGTGGGCAGGGTTGTTGGCTTGTATATTTCTTCACCCTCAGGACCCGCTATGAGCTGTCTTTATAGTTCTTCCTTTGGCTGGGGAAGGGATTTAGTTGAATATGCCAAACATGGCTTCTGTTTCTCTTCCCTCCCACACTGATGATGTGGTTGATTCCCATTCCTCTTCCAGGACTGCCCTGTCTGCTCACAGCTGCATCCCCTTTGTGGCAGCGAGTGATTCAGCTGCCAGAGTGAACTGCATTCCTTTGGTCTTCCTTGTTAATTTAACACACAGTCTTAGAAATCAGGGGCATAAATCACATTTCGGATACAAATCAAAACATGTGATTAATACCTAGACATTTATGGCCATATAATGTTGCACCACGGTTAACAAGTAACATTTGGCTATGGGGTGTGTGCACCTGCTAAGCAGTAATGTGCTACTAATGTTTTAATGAAGGATCCCCAGGAAAAAAATTCCTTTTCTAAGCTAGTGGTAAAGCTTGTGTTCCTGGAATGCACATATGCAGATAGGAGAGTTGACTGACTGGGAATATAGCCATTTGTTTTCCCAAATTACAAATAATAATTAATAAATAAAATGTTTTCTCATGGCTGTGAGCAGGGAGTTGGGAGAATCGCTTGGCAAACAAACTGATATTTAAACTATGATTTGCTGAGAATATTTGCACATTGCTCTAGAACAGTGATCCCAGGGGGAACAATACTGAGCAAGTTGCATTTTGCAGACAGGTTTACTCTCTCTGTTGGCCTTGGGTTTAAGTTTTTAATTTACTGTATCCACAAGCAATATCAGAAAGTCTTGTGGCCAAGATGTTGCACGTGAAACTAAGAGCGGGAGCTGTGGCTTTCTGGTGATGTACCAAGTTTATTGCTATTGTGGCATACAGCATAGCTTTTGCAGAATGAAAGTGAGGAAAAAGCAGAGATTATGTACACAGGCCTTTTCACAGGGAAACTATAAAGCAATCTGCCATCCTGGCTTGGTGCAATCTGGACTAAAATATGTTCCTTAGCATTATGATGATAAACACCAGGGAAACTACCTGGCATGGATAGTTTAGAACTGCTTCAGAAGAAATTTTTCTCAGTGAGAAGTAGAGAGGGGCCTACATCTTCCTTCATTCCTGCAGAGAAACTTCAAAAGAGAAACTCTTCAAGACCTTCAGCAAGATTTCCTCTAGGAAACACTTCTCTCACATATTTGTCTTAGTGTCTCTGCTTCATGGGGGCATTCACTGAACTGACAATTTTTTTGTTAACAGTGGTGAGTGGTAGATCTTTGAGCAGAAGGTGCCTTGGAACCGTGCACTATTACCTCATTTGGTATTATTTTTGTGGATACAAGTGATCTCTCTCAGTCAACTAGTGCAATGTTCGATTTTGGGAGGGCACTTAATTCCTCACAGTGATGCAGAGGAATGCAGTGAAAGAGATGTAAAAGTTGCCTTCAGAGAAACTTGGATGTTTGTGTTGTTCTTCTTGTTGCGTGTTTCTCAGGGCTATACACTCCAGATCTGGCAGTGGCAAATAAGAGTGCTGAGAAGTTCTTTCTGACCTGATTCCAGATAAAATAAAGAAAGCAACTTTGAAAAATTTTAAAGTGATAAATGCTGTGATTTATCAAAATGAGGTTATCTCCTCCCCTTACCCCCCACTCTCCATCCCCCCCCCAGCTATTTTTGTTTTGATTAATCAATTTTCCAAAAGGAAATTTTTTTGATAGAAAATTCTCTGATTATTTTTTCATCTATTATTTTCCTTGAAAACATCCTCTCTATTTTTCAGTTCCTGTGGATGAGGATAGTTTAGTATGTTCTCTGAAAGCTGTCCAGATTTGTTCAAGATCAATCAGATCGTGTGCTGTGAGGTTACTGTTAGGCACTCAGCTGATGCTAGTCTGGAGCTGGATTTGGTTTTCTAACTCAGTTTCCTGAAAACCAAATTTTGCCCCTCAGCTTTTTATTCAAACAGTAGAAAATTAATCCAAAGGACTTTTAATGAAAATTAATTTTTAAATTAAACCAGAAACACTTCAATTGAGAAAAGGTTGATGGAATAGGAGACATTGGAGAATTTTTACCTCTGTTTTAGCAGAGGACTAAAAAATAAACATTTCCTGCATCTGTGTGGGGGGTGGAAATTATCCCAATCTTTTATTGCAGGGATTGTGCTCTTTCAGTGATTCAGCCACAGACTTTCTAAAAAGCATAAAACATAGTTCAAAAGCAGAAATAATATGGGTGAGAGAAAAAGAGATTTGGAGCACTGTTGTATAAAGATTCATGGATAATAATTTAGGATTATCTGAAGAGGACTAATTTAATTTTACTATGGCTAATGAGTTTTGTAGCATTGCTGCTTTAGGCAGCTGCTCCATATCCTTCTCACTTAAAGAAAAAAACCCAAAATGAAACAAAACAAACCAAATAAAAAAGTTAAAATCTTTTTAAAGATAAAGTGTTTTTGTAGATTGGTTTTCTTGCACTATCTATTCCGTCCCTGGAGTCTAACCTCTCCCACGTCAGGAAGCAACTTAAGCACAATGGTACATGGAAGTACACTGCATTTTCTTGCACTACTATGTCAATTTTTGTCTTCAACTATTCAAGTATTTTCCTCATGTAATATGTCCAAAAGCTGGGGACTAATATGGCTTATGGTGTTACTTCATTGAATTTCTTAATATTGGGGCCCTACATGCTGGGCATAAGAAGAAATATTTCCAATTCATCAACTCCATTACAGTATTTCAGCAAACTAATACTCTTGATACATATTAAGTCCTGCTTTTGTCATTTACTAGGTAAATACAGTCTCATTTCATAAAAGTAATGGTTTTCTCTAGTTTTATATCAATATTGCAGACAGCAAATATAATCTTATCTACTGTCCCCATTCTGAACAACACGAGAAATCCCACCCCTTAGTGAAACAGGAGCTCGGAAATCTGGTTTAGAAGAGGAAGCACTACACAGAAGATATTCTGGTTGACAAAACTGAGATGGCAGATGAGTATGGCTCAGGAGAAGCACTGGCTAAGAAAATGTGATATTTTTTGCACTTCACATACTTCCACAAAAGCGTTTATTTTCTGAAGAAGTGGTAGAAACCTCTGCAATGTTGGTGTTATCAGCAACATCTTGGCAAGTTCAAGTTATCTTTGAGTTTGGTAGTGCTTCCTTTATATTCAGTGAAATGTAACTAGTGTGTTAATATCAATACTGTGAACTGTCAAGCTTGTGGAATCTGTTTATTTAAATTTTTTCTTCATGGGGACAAAAAGATTAAAGACAATTGTGTCTTTTCTCTCAGCTGAGAACAAGTGAGAAGACCTGAGTATTCAGAAATAATAGCTAAAAGCTTGCAGGAACACGATGACCCTTTTGTACCATGTCATTGCATTTACCTACACCTAGCAATTATTTCTTGTTTGGCAAAGACTAGTTAAAAAAGTCTATTCTGGTTCTAACTTGGTAGAACTACCTTACCCAGTGGGAAGCCCATACTTACGTTGGTAATATCAGTATGAAGAAACATCTGAGTCCATGATCAAGCTGAGCAGCAATTGCAGAACTGCACTCATGTCAGCCCTCAGTGCTACAGCCAGCAATAGGACACCTGGGAAGGGAAGTAAGCAGATCCATGGTGGATCTCAATGATCTGGATGGGCACAATGAAGAGAGGATAGCAGTAGAAATCTTTTTCCCCTCAGTTTTAGCACTCTGTCTTCCCAACTGCTATTTTTAAAAGATTTTTTTTTTTAACTCATGCTAATGCACAGCTCAGAGACGTGGTAGATTAAATAGTCTTGGGATCTCCTCTGAGCTATTCTGAAGATTCACGCGTCCATTAGAATATGTTGTGTGACTTTTTCAGGGCATTATAGCAAAACAGTAATAACGTTAGGTAAGCCATTGATGTCAGCATCAGCAGTTTAAAAAAACAAACAAACAAAAAACCCAACAAGACAAGCCCAAAAAAGCACCAATAAAAAAAATCTCATTAGTTCATCTTGTGTGCAAAACTCAGGCAATTAAGTTACAAATCATGTGAACTTTAAAAAAAAACCAACAAAACAACAAACCAAAAGCAAAACAAACAATAACCTATTTTTAGATTTTTGAGCTTTTTATGCACGCATTCTGATTTCTCCCGACAAATATTTATTCACCTTTGAAGTAACACAGAGATTATTCCTTTTCAATTGTATTCAGAATTTTGAGGAAAGACACCAAATAAACTGCTACATTCATGGTAAAACTCCAATATCTGACAAGACTGTAATCCAGTCTTATTTAAATACAAGGTCTTTTAAATGGCCATGCATATTTTACAAGGTCATAATCTTAAAGTGGATGGGTGTAGTGTGGAGTGTATTTGTAATGCATTAATAAGAGGTAATAGAACTGGTTTATAAAAATTTCTGAGAGGGAAAATTTTACAGCTAGACTTTATTACTATTTCACTGGTATATAGCTACCTGTAAAGAATGGCTAGATTTCACCTATGAACAAGGAAAAAAGACCGAGAATGCGAAAAATTTATTTATTAAATTAATGCCATTTCCAAAATATTTGTAAGCAGTTGTACAAAGTTTCATAGACTACAAAACATAGTAGTCAGTTATTTCCAAACAAATGGGAATTTATTATGCATTTTCCAGTGCTTAAATAAGGTGAAAAGAGGTAATTACTGATCTTTTAATGAAATTCTGAGCTGTGGCTTCAACATGTCATAATTCTTTCTTTTATCCAAAGTGACCATAATCATATTTTACTGTCTGTGGTACCCAAGATACTTTTTGGACCATATGATCACCATTTTTAAATACAGAGGCTGCCTGCATAGTAGGCACTAGCCATCTAATGTTGCATCTATGAAGCTGGAACTGTACAGTCCAAATAGGTATTTAGTCCATTTGTGTAAGAAATAAGAACAAAGTTGTAATATGGAAACTGAAACAAATATAAGGAGATGGAAGAGTACTTTTCAGTGGAATGGTGTTTATGTGGAAGAAAACCACAGCAGAGAGGATGCAGAGGAAAACAGCGTGAACAAAGTGGAACAAAATGAAGTAGGTAGGGTGGTTTTTAAGAATTTAAAAAGAGGAAAATATAGTAAAGGACCAAAGAATAGGATTTTTACAATTAGGAGTCTGATGGAGCTCATGTTTCAGGAGACTGCAGAGCACAAGAGTGGCAACTTCCTTGACTTTGAAGTTGGGAGAAATACAAAGAAGCTACTCTCAGTATGCTGCACATCTGTACTGTGCAAGTTGCCATAAGGTTACATCAACTACCTCTAAATAGTCAGACTCCAGTATCCAAAGCAAACTGTCAGTGGCAGCAGAGATTTTTTGAGGGATGGGGCATCTATGACCTCTCTGTGCAACCTGTTCCAGTGTTTCACCAGGCTCTTTGTGTCTAGTCTAAATCTACCCTTTTTCATTTTGAAGCTATCACCCTTTGTCCAATTACTCACATGCCCTTATAGAAAGCACCTCCCCAGCTTCCCTGAAGGCCCCTTCAGGCACTGGAAGGATGCTATAAGGTCTTCCCAGAGCCTTCTCTTCTCCAGAATAAACAGCCCCAACTCTCAGCCTGGCTTCATGGGAGAGGTGCTCCAGCCCTCTGATCATCTTTGTGGCCCACCTCTAGAGCTGCTCCAACTGGATGCTTTTTGTAATTGCTGTGAAATTTATATTATTAGTGCTGTTTATATTACTGACAAAGGCCTTATTAAAGAATGGAGAAGCTAAAGGCAGGAATAGGTAATTTTTAATCAGAAATAGTCATGGACAAATTGTCCTCTGAAAGTAACCAAAATCACTGTTAAAATGTCCAAATATCTATCTTTGCATAATTTTACAACACTCTGTAGAAATTATACCACTTACAAGTTGTAATTTTGATTAAAAATGGGAGAGGAAGATGGGTATGTGTGTGTGGATTATGTTTTTGCAATACCAAGCCGACACAAACGTTCCAAAAATTCTTTTGTGTTGCTGAAAGTAAGAGATGTCTTCACTCCACAAAGAATTATCATCTTTGAGCCATCATTGTTGGATTATTGCCTCCTATTCTACAATTTTTAGGAATTATATTCACTACTCTATACCCAATAAAAGACATTCCCATTTAAATCCATTGAATCAGGTCCTCATTTAGCAGAGCTGAAGAAGACAGAACAGCTTTTATAGAACGAGGAGGACACAGGAGAAGAGACTAAAATGAGAGTGAAAGCAGTAAAGGAAGATTCAGGGAGAAGATATTTTTAGGGACACCCTTTAGAGTAAAGATAAGTGATGGAGAGCCTGAGGAACAGAAACAAAACACCTGCAGTGAGCAGGGCCAGTGAGAAGGAGAGGGAAGACATTAAGCACCCTGGAAAGAAAGCCAACATCATTAGAATGAGGCATTTACTCTCTCTTGATCTGAACGACAGAAGCAAGGCAATCTGCTGTTTGTGTTGTAAAAGTGTTTGCAGTGGGAAGCATGGTATATACACACGGAAAGAACATCTGTTCTAAGAAGGCTCTTGCAAATATAAAGCTGCAATAATGTGGTAGAAACATCTGCACAGCTTATAGCAGGGCCACCAGTAGTGCTCTTAGGTGGGGGAGGGTGTGAGATGTGCCATGTACAGGACAAGGTCACAGGAGAACATTTTAAAGAATGAGGTGACTTTTTAGATATATCCATATGAAGGTAAGATGCCTGCAGACAAACTGCAGTGTTCAGTGCTGCAGACTGCTGCTGTGGAAATGCTATAAACCCCACAAAACATAGTATTGTCCTTTCATTTCATAATTAAAATGACACGCTGCCCATGTTCTTATGTAGTCACAGGATGACTCAAGGATTTTAAATGAAGTCAAAGCATAAATGTTTTCCTTTGTACACTTAGAAGAGCTGCAAGATTTTAGGGTATAGCCCTATTAGGAGAAGATCAAGAAATTCAAAGCAGGTAAGAAGCAAGTGGGAAAAAAGATCTAGTTCCTACTGGCAGCCTGCTGATGATGGTACTGCTGCAGTCCAGTCACAGGAAAATATGCCCAGGTGTAGTTCTTGGTTGTGGTTACACAGCAGCTGGTACCTGAAAGACTAATTCCTGGTTATTTGGGGTATCACTTCACTGCAGACGTTGCAGGGTAAATGTGATTATATGATTTGGTGCCCTTTGCCTCAGTTCCTTTTTATTACAAACACAGCTTAACAACACATGCCTGAATAGGGCAACTTTGCTTGTGTGTAGAATTTTTAATGAGAAAAAGAGAGGAAGCCTACAGCTCATTCACAGCCTTCAGTCTTCAGAGGATGGTGTTTGGCAGAATCAAGGCTGTTTTTTTACCAAGGCACTCTAACATATTTTCTAAAGCACCACACTTCTTTGAGCCATTTCAACTCTCCTTCAGAGTTTGTGGCTTCAAAATGGTCCAGAACGTTTTACAGCTGTGACACCAATTATTATTCCTTCATGATTTCACTGAACTCTGTTAATTTAGAGATCAGATAGGCACAAATGCACAGCTTTACCTCCAGAGACTTACTACTTTGACAGTGTCTGGGGACCAAAGTATAAGACTTGGAAATTTCAACTTGAATTTAGATAAATGAGAAGAACTAAGCACAGGAAATATTTATGAATGAGGTGTCTTAGATGGCTACTTCTGCTTTTCTTGACCTTTCTCTACACCAAGAGAATTCCCTTTCCATGTAGAATATCTGGGGTGGAAGGGTTCATCTGTTGACTGGGCTATGTTGAGCAACCAGCTGTATAGCAAGAGCCTGTTGCTGGCAATGGGAATGTAGATGCAAAGTTCAGCAGGTGGTGGTTGAAGACTTTGGCCTGTTGTATGCTTAAAAAAGGATTTTCAGAACACAAAACCTACTGAATGTCCTAGCATTTATAGACAGATATGGTTTTTACTCATTTTGTCTGTTCTTCAATGTTTTTCAATGCCATTTGTTTTTCTCTAATGTTTTACAACAGCAGTTAACAAGTATTCTTGCCAAAAATGTAAGCAGAGTTACCTATTCAGGTAAAAAAAAAGGTGATTAGCCTAACTAGGTAAAAAAGAATCACAGAATCATAGAAAAATTTGGGTTGGAAGGGACTTCTAAAGCTCATCTAGTCCAACCCCCCCTGCAAGTAAGCAGGGACACCCTCTAGATCAAGTTTCTCAGGGCCTCGTCAAGCCTCACCTTGAATACTTCCAGGGATGAGACCTCAATTACCTCCCTGGGTAGGTGAGTGTGTTCTATTTTACTGGATTTTGCAGAAATAAGAGACGAATGGTATTTTTAAATAAGACCAAGAGGATTATGTGTAACACAACCATATATGAGTAATCTAGGTACCAAACCTAGGAAATATTTTCTTGTGGCTCTCACTGAAATTCATGGTAAAAGAAAGATGGCCCAGAACAGAAAATTAAGTGGGAAGTTATAAGAGAGCTGTAAATGGATAGCTGAGTTGTATGTATATACAGCTTCCCTATCTATGGGACCTAAGCCTGCCAACTTGACCAGTCAATTGACACAAATCCCCTTTTTTCAAACCGGCAAAATCCCACTTCAGAAAAGTGATTCGGTTCTTTTATTTTTTGGCATGTTACTTTTTAAGCATCTGACTAACCCAGGGCAGGTTGAAAGACACTATATTTTAAAACAGTGGCATACTTCAATGAGGGGAAAAAATAGGAAGGTTTTTCCATCTTCTAAACATAAACATGACGACTGGGGTTTGTTTCTTTTTAGGCATCAAGCAGTTAAAATAAAGGTGTTATTTGCATTTAGGAATATTGCCCACTGTTGCTTAAGTAAAGCTTACCCTGTCCCTTTTTAAACACACGCTTAGCTCCACTGGTTCTGGAGAGTGTGTAAATTATACCTACCTTGGGAGAAAATAACTTGGCCTTGAAATCAGATACCTTTTCCAGAACAACCATGTGCTTTCTGGCTCTGGAGCACTGCATTGCATCACACTTCACAGAAGAATTCTTATAAAAGTGATGGTTAGGCAAATCCACAATGCTTCATGAAAAATGCCTTTTGGTGGCTGGAAGGAAAGGGGTTGCCTCATTTTTAACATCAGAATGACCACACATGTGGTCAAAATACAGATGGAAAAGAGAGTGAAAGACTTTGTCATGAGGAGAATATATCTTTAGCCGGGGCTCTGAGAGGAATAAGTGTGGTCCCTGTTGTCCATGTTACTGTATGTTAGATAGATGCCAAGTCTCCACATCATTGGCTTTTCTGGAGCAAAAATCACCCTGTTTTTCTCAAGAGGAGTGCAGAAATGGTTTGGGTTTGTTGCAGTGCAGAACAGAGAGAAATTTTAAAATCTCAGTACGTGTCACCAGACAGGAAAACCATTTCCTTCCTAATCCTAATGACTTACCATTTCTCATGGAAAATAATGCCAATAGCATGTTACCGTTTTCAAATAAGATGGAAAGGAGTAGTTTCATCACTGATTTTATGGTGTAGGTAGAAGAGAACATTAAAGTTGAAAAATATCAGCCCTCAGGTCAGAAGGGGCTTTTTCCCTGATCTTCCTTTTCATTCATTTTTATATCACATTTTTCTCTGGCCATAGATAAGGTTATTATTGGGCTCTTGGATGTTGGTCATATAAAAATGGCAATATTAAGCAGTGTGTGGTGAGCCAGGGAGGAGCAATGACTGTGGTATTTTTCTAGCTGATTTTGGCCGTGGTGATATCACGTTATTGTGTGCAGGCAAAAGTGGAGGAATAGCATACTGAAAAGAACAGTATGGGCACACTTGACGTAGCCAGGCCAATTAACACTAATCATCATAGATGCCATTAACTTCTGGTAAAGAAACGTTAATCCCACAGATCTATTATTGCCTGCAGCGCCTGAAGAGGGAGGGTGAGGGAGAACATGTAGCTACTGGGGATCTCATGGCAAATATAAAGAGCTGCCAGTGGCCAAATAATGTGCTCCTAGAAAAAGGCATGGTCCATTATCCCTGCTGAAAACAGAGTGACAAATTACTGTAAAAGTACTGTACTGCAGCTGAAAGAAGCCAATAATTTCACGAATTTTACAGGTACAGCGAACCATAACAGTATGTTCTAGTACTACCCTCTGCATGCTACAGTGCTCCACACTATAGTTCTTTTTACAGCGCTCACAATATAAGCCATGTCCTTTCTTAGAAACATCCCTCAAGTCAGGATACTCAGAAAGTACATCTGCTCTACCCTGGGAGACAAATAACACTCGGTATAAGAAACTGTGCTGCAACTTGCATGTGTGATACCACGATCCAATTCTGATCTCATCTCTGTTGATCTTATTTTGGTGTGCAGCTGTTGACTAAGAAAAATGTTACTACTGATTTGTATGAGAATTGAGTCTCAAATATCTTCTGTGATGATTGATCTCTTCAGACTGTTTTCTGCATCTCTTCTGTGGTCTGCCCAACTCCTGCTTACTTCTTGAGCATTGGTGTGACATTCAGTATGTTGGATATAAACGTATGCCTTACCTGCAATATAACAATAACCTTGAAAATGCAATAAACTTTGGAGTTGAATGCCAAATGCAGTTGGTAGTGCACAGATGCACTGGAAAAGGGAAGTAAAAAGAAGGGAGATACCTGGAGAACTTGATGAAACAACATAGGCAGGAGGTGCAGTAGTTGATGTGCTTCAGATTTGGATGTGGAAAACACTGTGTGCACAATGATGGTCAAAGGAGAACAAAAACAGCAGGTGAAAGCCAGTTCAATCAAAAAGCTTGGGGTTGCCTTGATTTAATTAGAGTGTAAGCTGTTTCATCACAGATTATTTGAAGAAAGTCTTTTACCAGTGAGAAGAAATTTAGCAGTAAGAGGCAGTTTACAATCAGTGACTCCTTTTTTGGTCAACATATTTGTTGAAGTAAGTATAAATACCTCCTTTGCTAGGGGAGACCCAGTTGGGAAAGGACAGGACAACTTTTCCTCTGAACTTGCTTGGTGTGCTAACAATTCTTTTGAAACACACTAGCTTTTTTAGCACTTGCTCTGTGATTTATAGATTGAAAATCTCAAGAACTGTGTAGTTATTTTACAGATACATCAAAATATGAAAGATTATTGTCGACTGTATTCACATACCGGTGTAAATGGTTTGTGATTTTTCTGTATAGGATCTTCAGAGACTGGCACCTCTGTATTTCACAAACAATGATTCTGATTTCTCACCACACTAAAGGCTCTAATGGTTGTAGTAAAGGAAAAACATCTACTAAAAAAAGTACATACATGCAAATCAGACTGGTCACATTTACCTGTGTTAAACAAGTAAGTGTTAGCACTCCCCTTTTTACAAAGCAGATTCTTGAACAAAGGCAATGCAGAAGATGTCAGTAGCACAGTAGGGAGCAGAAGCTATTTTTTTCCAGTCTTACAAATTCTTTTTTTCAAACACAATTAATTGCTTGTTGCCAGCGGCTGTTCTGAGGCCATAGAAATGGGTTTGGTTTGAAGCAGGTATTGACCATTCTGAGACAATGGTTATTAAAGGATACCCCTCTGCTGCAGCACATCCTAAGGTTTGCTTAATACTCATCTTTATTTTGTTTACTGGTTACATTTTTGACGACAGCATTTTTTATGTTTCTTTGATTTATCAACAGAGGAGGAGAAAGCAGCTGATAGCATTAACTGCTGGTGTCAACACAGAGAGATGGGACAGGACTATAATTGTTGAAATTGTTATTCAGACACATGTGACTTGATCCAATAAACGCAGGTTTCTGGCACCTTTGTGAGTGACGCTTTTACAACAGACTGCTGTTTGAGTGTGTCTTAGAGGGATTGCCAGCACCAAGTAGTGTTTCTGCTTTCATATTCTTTCCCTAAATTACGCCTTTTAAAGGGAAAGTCTGTGATCAGGTGGCTTTGTTGGCTTCTGAAGGTGTATTTCCTACAGAGTCTGTCTCAATACGGGAAGGAAGGAGAGGCTTCCTGGTAAAGTGTGACAAGATCCTTGCCTTCACACCCATACACTCTGATACTTTTCACAGCTGTTTTCATACAACCAGAACCGTGTCAGAAATGGCCCCAGAACCTGGACATGAAGTACCTGAGAGCCTTTTGCTCTGTGTCCAAACTAGAAGAATCATTTAAAGAGTGAGGTCTTGCTGGGGGCAATGCAGCCACTGGAAAACTCTGGGATCCAGGAGAAAGTTTCATTGGAGTGAAAAATTCCTGTCTTGAGATATTGAGGAAAGGAGATCAGATAAGTCCAGGCAGAGCAGGGGAAGAAGTCAGGGAGTGTGGAGGAGAACCAAGAAAAAGTAACACTGATCGTGTTGCTGTCAAAGAGAAGAATATGAAGGGGATACCTTTAAAAACATTTTTTTCTGCCTCAATCTTTAACCATACTAATAGATCAGATAGCTAGAACATATAACACTTAAGTAGAAATGCCCACGGTAGGCATCCATGTTGCTCCTTTGTCTTTGTTAAATTTTTCACTGCTGGAAATTTTTCCAGTATAAGACAAAGAGTACACAAATAGAAGAAAAATGCAGACAGACTAAAGTGTGAACATTCAGAGGCTGGTTAAAGAACAATACCCTTTCTGTCCTGAGAAATGGAGTAATCCAGTAAAATCTTACCACTTGTTCAAAGCATGAAACTGAGTCGAAGATGTAAAAAGACTCTCAGTGGATTAAACCAAATCCAGAATGGCAGCCAAACATACCAGCTATAAATGTTCTCACTCAGCCTGCAGACACGGATGCTCTCCCAGCCTTGAGTGATAAAGCACTTATCCATTTGACTTTGAGCCAAAAGATTTGGAGATCTGAGGCAAAACTGATCACTTTAGGAGAGAGTCTGCTATGGGTAATTAAAGGAAGATTATTGGATTAAGATTTGATGCAAATTTGAAGTCCTTCCTTTTCTTTCCAGATTTATTTTATTTTTCTCGTCTTCTTTGTCTCTGGGTAACCATAATTGAATGTGTCTTTAAAGTGTAAATTGTAATTTTGCTGTCAGCAACGGAGCTTTAATTTCAGATGTTTATTAGGAAATTTCTCTGTGAGGCTGTGAGTTTTGTTAGCTGGAGGGACTCTAATCAATTACATAGCTTCCCCCATAAAGCCATGGACAGCTTATCATGTTTTGGTGCTTTGACTCTTTTATTTGCTAGTGTGAGAAGAAGATGTAATCTCTGTCCCAACCCATATTTCTCTCTCCTTCACCATCATCAGGTTCTTCTAGATATGCTTGGTTTTAGTCGCAGCGATGGAGTCCCTTCAAGTTTCCCTGTGCATGTGACCCTGTCCCACACTTATTGCCAGGAACTATTCAGAACTGCAGTCATAGGGAAGTTTTCCTTATAGGCAGATGAACAAATACAGCCCCAGTCAGCAGTGCTGTTCTCATGAGTTTCTACTGAAAGAAATGACAAGGGTAAATAAATGCAGAAAAATGGAGGAGAAACAGTTGCAGGGAGAAGTCAGTCTAATTTATGAGCCCCCATTGCTTCCTCAGAGGAAATATATACCCTCTTGCAAAAAAGGGGAGGGGGAGTAAAAGGAGCAGCTGAGGATTCTCCTGCACTCCAAGAATCCTCAGCTGCCATGGAAATAATGAGGATGGCACCAGCTGTTCCCATTCTGTCCCACACACTTTGAGGGCACTGCTGAAGGCCAGCTGGTACACACTGCTCAGGTGATGCTGCTGTTGAGGTAGAAATGCTGTGTGCTCATATCACTAGGGAAAGACTCCAAATATGCTTAAGGATCATCATGGTAATATAGAACAGCTTCTTTTCTGCTTCACCCAGCTACATTTTGCAAGAAATATTCTGACATCATAAACATGTGCCTGTGGTGAGTAACTGAATGATCTCACTGTTGCATCTGTGTCTTCTCCTCCTGTTCTCTACCCACCACTCTGTGACTTCATTGCTCCATGTCCAGGATGTTTGTAGGCTCTTTGGCATCTGGGCCAAAGGTGTTTGTGTCTGTAATGTCCAGTGAATCACACATTTCTTTTTGATCGACAACATGAAAGTAAAGAACAATTGAGACAATAAGTCAATGGAGTGGGACTGTGGCATCATTTGGGTGGAACTTTCTGAATTTGCTTGAGAAAAACATGGTACAATGCATTATGTCCCTGTTTGAGCCTGACAGTTAAGGGAGTTTTTATTTTTCTAATCCTCTCTCACAGTTCACCACAGGCACTCTTTTATTGTGCAGTGTCAGTCTACCTTGTGGAGTCTTGTTGCTTGAATAGCTGTAGTTACTCAAGCAACAATAAAGCTGTGTGTCTGCGGAGCATATCTCTGCCTCTTTACCCATTGTGCTACCTGCAAGAAACAGCAGAACCAAGCAAACCTTTCAGATCTGCCTGAAGAATGAAGTCTACTTAAACGCTGTGCCGCAACATGTTAGTTGCTTGATGGCATTATGTCACTGTCAGTCCTTTGGTGTAGAGCTCTAATATTGCTCACTCTCACTCTCCCAGTCTCTCTCTCTTCACTCTAATTGAACCCCTTATAATTAAGATAAATTCTGAGCAATCAAACCTGGAATGTGGATGAACAGTCCCTTGTGCAATCCCAAAAGTTCAGCTTTAGGAGGTTATTTCGTACACTGTAAATCATTATCCCAGTTTAACTACAGCATGTGGGATTGTGAGTTCTTGGAAAAGCTTGCTACAGCAACTTCATTTATGAAGATAACTCAGTGGGAAGCATTCTCTATTTACAACTGTGTGATTTTATAGGGCATACTGGATTCTTTAACGTTAGCACCTTAGCAATCAGTAAGAGTCAGTCCAACGCATAGACCCTACAGCTCATTACCAGAAAATGAGGTGTGACTCCTGAAGATGGATTTCCAGTATCCATAAGTTACACTAGCATTTCGAGATAGGGGGGGACATGTAGCCTGTTATACTTAGCCTGAGGTACAGCCCTCTATGGTTGAGTAATGGGGCTGTGATGAGTAGCTACTATGAGTCAGAGAAATACTCAGAATGTGATGGTGGGGGAAACGAAACAAAGGAGATTTCAGAAAGAGGAAAATCAGGAATACTCTGATTCTTGTAATAAAGACAAGGAACATTCATGTGGTTTGAATGGCCAAGAAACCAAAGGTGCCTGGACTTGCACTATGAAACCAGCTTCAGACAGTTCCCTATGCCTTCCTGGGGCAGAGGCTACCTAGAAGAATGATGTAGTTCCTGCAGGGTTCAACAGGTTTCTGGATTTATAAGGTCTTCTCAATCAAGCTCTTCAAGATTCATTATGCAGCTCTTCTATTGCTGGGCTTGTACGTATTGTTTTGTGACCTTAGACTCCTCCGGCTGTCCAGATCATTCTTCACACTCAGTTCAGATTTATGTTTCAGGGAAGGAGAGAATGGAGGTAGCACAGTGTGTGTCCAGATCTTGCTCTGTTGTGGCTTGTAACAATATAGTTTGTAGCTTCTCAGATATTCCATAGTTCTTACATAGCTTTATTGGGCCACATTTTGAGTGAGTCTAGACTGTTTTCAAGTTTGTGTGAAAACCCTCTCACATCATTTTCTGGCATACTCAGGAAACTGTAATGAGTATCAGCTTGCTCTAATTGTGATGGCTGCCTAAGGGAGACTTGTGAAAGGCCCCAAGACCTGGAATATCTCAATCTTTATGGCTGCTTCTAAGACTGCTCTTCAAAAACCATTTACACATACTCACTGACTCTTAATTCTGCAACCGGAATTGCAGTGTGACAGAACTGATGATTTTTTTTCTTCCTTTTCAAATTCTTTTTTATTTGAATTTGGTTATTAGGATGCCTTGCAAATATGGATTCCTGAAACTGTACAGCATAGCAAATGTTCATAGGCATCTTGAATACCATGCAGTTTGAGGGAAAGATCCAAGCATGCTCTTCCTCCTAGTTTGTTGCCTCCACCTTTCACTGATGGATCCTGCCTTGAATTTCATGACACAGCAGCTAAGTCATAACCAGATGAGCTTCACCCAGCTGTAGAGAGACCAGCTAGAAAAACAAATAACAAATCTGAAGGCAGCACAAAAATTGCTTGTT
Organism: Heliangelus exortis; assembly: GCF_036169615.1. NCBI lineage: Eukaryota > Metazoa > Chordata > Aves > Apodiformes > Trochilidae > Heliangelus > Heliangelus exortis. The sequence continues at coordinate 92,266,389 of NC_092423.1, forward strand.
CCAACACCCTGAAGAGAGGAGGGAAAGAGAGAAGCTTTGCTCAGGCTGGGCTTCCCTGGAGCATCTTGCTTTAATGCAAAGGAATCTGCATGTATTTTTATGCTCTATGTGAGGATACTGAAAAGGAATTTGACATCCATAGGACCATTTTCTCCACCTTCTTCCCATCCATAGGCTAGTCTTTCAGGTGGGATATTTGTCTTAGGCAGGGCTCAATCTTTACGAAAGTTTTTTAACAAAACAACTTCTGATTTTTGGTAGAAAAGTCTTACCATGAAATGATTAGGCAGACGTTAAAATCATGGCCAAGAAATAATCTTTATCATGCCAAATCTGTTTTTATGTGCTCTGATGCTATTTACTTTTAATTTGCCTGAGCTGTTGCACTCTAAATGTAAGAATTATTTTGTGAATGTTGTCATTCACCCCTGTGCAGAAGACTAGCACAAGCTAGAGCCACTTAAATCTGTAACAAACTCTGAAAATGGCTCTTACATTGGATTCCACTCTGGAGGAGAAAACTAATGGATTGTTTTAAATATATCGTCCTGTCTGGGATGTCTTTCTTCTGCATGCCAATGCTTAAGTAAAACCTGATTTATCTTATTAGGTAGGAATTTATATCTTGCCACATGTAGTTCTGAAAACGATTTTTCCTTCTGCTTTGGGACCCGATTCTCTGAAGTGCTGAGCCTTTGCTGAGGAGGTGCTGAGCACCATGCGTCCTGCTGAAGTTCAAGGGGGGGTGAAGTCACTCAGCACTTCCACGATTAGGCACTTTGTGACTGTGTTAAAGCTTTTCTGCCAGAAAGAATTGCTCTTTTCATGGCATTTATTACATGTCTCCTTGAGTCTCCTTTGCAGGCTCTTTCTGCCATCTTTCTGTAATATGAGGAAATTTGATCCTGGAGTTATGGTGACAAACCCTTTCGAGCTGTGCCACTGCAGCTTTTCTTATCACTAGAAACCATCAGTGGAATTACAGCTCTCTATTATTTGGCTGCTTTTTTCTTATATTCTATGACACATGGGCTTGAAAGCTGAAGTGTATATTGCTGCATAGAGACACAGAAGATGGCTTTCAAATTAAAATCCTTTTGAAGAAAGGAGTAAGGGCAGGGAAAGGGAATCACCTAATTAAGTAATTACCTGATTGCCTCAGTTTATTGAGATGTAAATAATAACTTTTTTTAAAACACTGCAATTCTGAGCGGCTGGTAAATAACAGCCTATAAAGCTCTGTGGCGGAGGTGTTAAAAAACTACTGTGAAATTTCTGCTGCCTGCTCTGCCCTCCTTTGCTCTGCTCTGCAACCCTCCTCTTCTCTTCCACCCAGTCACTTCTTTCTTTTCCACTTCTGTTTTTACACTGGGCTTGTGTGTCTTCAAACCTGTCAAACCTGGCCCCATTGTCCAGCGGGCTTACTTGGGGCCAGCACAATGTTTAGGGTGAACAGCCACACCTCGGGTTTGTGACAGCTGAAGATTTGACACTTTATGTATCTGCTAACCCCCACGCCAGACTGATTTTGGCAAGAATATAGGCTGGATTATGGGTATATACCCAACCTAACATATAGCAGCCTGGAGTCAGTTTTACTTGTGAGCATTTTTATAATTATTCCCCCCTTACCTTATCAGCCTAATGTCCCCAGTGCAACTCCTCTGTGTGCTCAGAGGACACTGCTGTGAGTCATGAAACTTCTGTGCATTGTCATCTTCAGAAACCATCTTGCTTGGAAGAGTAGCAGTAGCCTGAGTAAAAAGTTCTTCTAGACTCCAGTCTGAAGTAGAGAAGACAGATTAGTTAAGATAGGACTGATTATGAGTTTTTTAAAATAGTCTTTTTTTTTCTGTAGGTGCCCCAGGTACAAAGTTTCATCCAAAACTGAAAAAAATTGTATTAGCTAATGAGCACCACTCTTATGGACAAGCCCTCCTCAGTTACTTTTTTCTTAAGCATCTTAGTTCCTGAAGTCCCAGATGATATCTGGGCAGGGCCCTTAGAGAGCAGACAGGTTGCAGAATTGTGCCTGCTGTCACCACTTGTATTTTATTGCTGCTGAGGATGGGTGTGAAGGAAAAAGATTCTTCTTTGAATTCTTTGTTCAACAGACTGGCTGAGCTTGTTGTGATGAGTATCACAGGACTATGTGAGTCAGGAGTTTAGTCAGTTTGCCTGGGTGTTTGTAAAGGAACAAAAAACAACAATCTCCCTAATCCTCTCCCATGGCCAGCCATAAAAACTGTGTATTTTTTCTCATGCAGCTTTAGAATGGAGGTGTCCCAGCCTGGTCTTGACCCATGAGATAGAGCTGTCCACCAGCTGATCCTTGGTGCCAGCACCCTCCGGGAACAGTTCTGGGCACTGTGAAGAGATAATTTAACTTTGAATATTGGCCTGCTATTGGCATTACTTGCTGCCTCTGTGTCAGCTTTGGGCTTTTCAGTCCAGGAGTTGCCACCAGCCATCCTTTGTATCCCCTGGTTGCTGATGGCTTGGTTTTGGGTGGTAAGGAGAATGGACTCTATTACATCAGGATAGAAACTTAGACCAGGGCTTCAAGTAAATGATAAATAAATTTTAAACTTCACATTTTTGTCTCCTATCTGTGGGGTAAGCTGCTCTTCTATTGACGTTTCTTTGATCATTAAATCTCCTTCACTCCACTGTTCAGAAGTTTCCCATCTATAAAATGGCTATGATGCTACTTCTGTATTTCATGCAGAAATTAAAGAAGAAACATCCTTCTAATTGCAAGCAAACTTGGTCTGACTGTTTTTTGTCGAAGTTGGGTACATGGTGTATTTGACAATATGAGAGAAGAATGACAGCCTGGGTGAAAATAAGCTGGCCTTTTTAATTTTTGGTTTTTTTAGATATTCATTGTATTCTTGTATCAATTGTAATGGCATGCATCACTATGCAGAGCAGAAGTCTTAGAGTCTTTAGGTCAGCTTGGACTGAGTTTTATTGGCCTTGGGCTCTGTATTTCATGTACTGTTGTGTAGTGTTGCATAACCATTCCTTTGCAAACATTAACAGTAATCTAAGGTTCAGCCTGAGTGACAGCCATGCATTGTGAATAGGTCTGTTTAGGTGGCAGGGTGATGTAAATAAGGATGACTAAGCCATGCCACATAAACAGAATTTGCCATATGATATTGTTCCCTTTGCATTTCTCTAAGTCTTTTGAAGTTAGGGAGGAGGAAATGACAGGGCACATGAAAGCAGCACAGCTCACAGCTCAGCAGTCAGTTGTAGTTTGAGATTTGAATTACAATATCTCTGCCAGATGGACATGGATACCTATGAGTACGCTAAGACAAGACTACTTCTTAGAGAGGTCAAGTGACTCATTGTACGTCACCACATCTGTAAGGTGAAAATTAAAAACCTGGAGACATAATTGTTGTAATTTCTGCAATTTAAAGAGACAGAATTAATTTTTTCTCTTGCATTCTTTTCCTTTGTCTGGAATATAGATTAGAACCATATTCAGAAGGCTCATTTTTTTCTTGTCAATCAGTAAGGGCAGCCAGTCGGACCTCATCAGTGTAATAATGGATGTTCAGAGTGAATTAGTTAGCCTGATCACATCAGAAGGTGATGTTAAAGAGGGGAGGGGAATATTTTATGATCTGTGGTGTATTCACTGATCTGAAAATTTGTCCAAATCTGGAAAAGAGAGGAAACAATTTCCTCCCCTTCCTCCCCAGTTATGTCCAAATAACTTCAGCAGGAACTGAGGTAGATCACCCTCTGAGTGATGCTTGTCTGTTAAAGTACCACACCACAAACTCTCCAGTCACAAGGGTTTAATCAAAGTACTTCTTGTTTACCAGTTCTCTCCTCAACTTTTATTTCCTAAAATTCTGAAACATTAGGAGTCTGAGATTCAGGAAAAAAGACAGACCATATTTGGCCTGGATGAATCTGAATGGCAGGGAGATAGCCTGGCTTTGTACTCAGCAGATTTCTGTGAAGGAATTAAGTCATCAATATAAAACAGTGAGCCTGTACCCAAACTCCTGAATGGGACTGAACAGGGAAGGGAACATGATCCTTTGGCCTCTCAGTGAGTGTGTTGCTCCAGCTGCAGGAAATCTAGGACAATTGCCAGGGCACAGAAAGGGAATGCTCTGATGTGCATGATCCTGCAGTCTGGCAAGTCACCAAGTATCGTGGTTTGAACCTGGTCAATAAAGAAGGACCACGTGGCCACTCAGTCCCCTTCCCCCATTTTGGGATGGTGAGGAGGAAATCCACCTAAAAGCTTGTGCGTCAAGACAAGGACCATGAGGTTCTCACACACCAATTAAAGTCATGGGTAAACCAGACTCAACTTGGGGAAAAAATCAATTTAATTTATCATTAATCAAATCAAAACAGGACAAAGAGAAAACAAAAACTGGAGCTTAAGTACATTTCCCCCACCCCTCCCTTCTTCCTGAGCCCAAATTACTTTGTTCTTGATATCTCTACCTCCTCCCACTGAAGTAGCACAGGGGAACAGGGAGTGAGGTTTATGGTCTGGACATCACAGGCTGTTTTCTGCTGCTCCTCCCTCTTCAGGTAGAAGGTTTCCTTACAGTCTTTCAGTACTCCAACGTGGGGTCCCTTCCACAGGAGAGAGAGAGTCCTTCACAAACCCCTCCAACGTGAGTCCCTCCTGCAAGGCACAATTCCTCAGGAGCAAGCTTCTCCAGCGTAGGCAGTCCACAGAGCCACAAACTACTCTGACCTCCATGGCTGCAGGTCCACAACCTCTGCCTCATGATCTTCCATGGGCAACAGGTCCACGACATCTTCTCTGCCATGATTTTTAAAGGTTTTTCTCCACCATGATCCTCCATGGGGTGAGAGGGACAGGCTGCCATCTCACCATGGGATGTAGAGAAAAATCTCTGTTAAGGCACTTTCTCCCTCCCCTTCCTCACTGACCTTGGTCTCTCTAATCCAGCATTGCTCTCCTCAAGTGTTTCCCCTTTCTTGAATATGTTAATCACAGAGGCCAACATCCATTGGTCACTGATGGTCTTGGGGAGAGGGACAGAAATTTTGGAGCTGAGAAAGTTATTTAGGAATGACTAACATGACCTGAGGGGCCCTTTCCCTGCTACCAGAAATGGCACAGCATGAATCCAGAACACCAAGGAAACTCAATGCAAAATACTATTAGAACAGATTCAAGTAGCTAAGATAGGGATGCGAAGCCAAACCTTTGAGGAAACAAAGATCAGCTGTTATGGAGCAAGGATGGGGGTTTCAACTCTCTTACTTGGCTCACACAGCCAGGGATGTTCACACAGCCTTACAGAAAAAAATAAGGTGGGCAACTAGACCTTACCATCTGCTGGCATAGCCTCCATAAAAAGTGAGTCTGTGGGGGACAGGAAAGGGATTATTCACGGTGAAGCAGAGCAAATTGCTTTGAGCAGATCACTAGGTTGGTCCATTAGTGGCTATATCCTTTTCATTGATAAATTAATTTAATTTTCATTTTAATTCATTTAGATATTTCTGCATTGCCCATGTATTTTCTGCATCACCCACTTCCCATGATTCTTTGTGCAGCAGGAAACTATTATATTGCTCAGTTTCCCTGAAAGTAGCTACATTTAAAAACTCATTAGAAAACCTAGAACAATGCATGATTGAGATGAGTTGTGAGATTCTTGTAGTTGTGTCTTTGCAACCTTTGAGGTCTTATCAAAATTAATTTTAGCCTAGATACTCCCACTGAATGCATTTGCTAAGTGTGCTTGAAAGAGGATCAAGATACTTATGGTTAAAGCTGTTGAAGAACAAATTAATATAAATCTAGGCACAAATAAATATAGCCCAGATATTTTCAGAAGATTTCTAGTCACCAGAGAGATGAAGGTCTGACCAGAAACTAAGCAGAGATTCAACAAGTTTTAAGATGAAGGTCAATAATTTTATGAAGAGAACTAATACAAGGTGGTCAAAAATAACAAGGACCTGGATGACATCCCTTAGGAAGCTTTTCTGGTCTTGTATATATGTGTTTTATCTATATTTAATGTTGCTCTTTTATTTACAAGGTCTTGTAGACTCAACACACGAAGCTTCTCTCAACCAGTGAAACAAAGTTTTCTGATAACCAAATTCTGTCAGTCACAAAATTAATTTTGTGTATACTCTCAAGACACAAATATGCACTTATGTACATACTCATATTTGTATTTACATATATATATGTACCTAAATAAACCATGAGAAAACAAATACTGCTATTAATGAATCACTAGAACAATGAACAAATTACTGAACTGAATAGTGTCTGCCTATAGCTTTACACTTTGGCACCTGACTTGGAGATTTTACAAATGATCTGATTTTTAGAATGCAATGATTTTAGAAAATAAGGTCTATTAGAAGGCTTACACCAAGCATCCAAAAATCTGGTTTCCAATTAGCATTTGCAAAGTTATACTAATTTACACTTTAGGTAAGAAAACTTACTTTGCCTTGGGTTCCATAGTTTTGTGACTTAGAAATCCATTTTTGCAACATAAACTGAACAAGAACCGCTACTTTTAACTGCTCTGATGACAGCTTATGAATACCTAACACATAGAGGAAAACACATTCCAAAAGTTCTTTGCAAAAATTCCTAAGACTCATGAAGCTATGGCCATTTTTTCTTGCAGTCATTCAAACTGTTGATTTCTTTCCGCCTACAAGTGTTTTTAGGAAATGAGTTCTAATTCATGTTGTTCCATAGAGGTCCTGCATAAAGCCACTAATATAATACCTTGTGATTTGTGGGGATCAAATAATCTGTGCAAATATTGACCCACAAATATCCAGCATATTCAGCAAACAGTTCAGAAGTAATTCACTGGCTGAAATGAATACAGAGGATCAGAGAATTGTTCAGACAAGCAATTTTTTCAAGACCATAGCCTCTTCATTGGAAATATATCTGAAGAAGAAAAAAGTAAAATAACAAAATCATTAGGATTTTTTTTCACCTGACTCTTAATGCAGTATAATTGGACTTAACTCCCCATCCCTCCACTCCATTTTCATCTTTCTATTATCTTTCTTGATTTGGGTATGACATTAATAGAAGTATTTCTTTGATCAGCATAAGTGTCAGATATTGTTGTTGTTACCCATATATTGCTTTATGTACTTCTGGTGTGCCATGCATCAAGGCTGAAATGTTCTTGGTGCATACAAGTGAGCAGAGAGATGTTTCATATTTAGCCTTTTTATTCTTCAGTACAGAGAATACTAAATATTGTTTTGCAGAAACCTCTGAATAACTGTAGGAATGTCTGCCTCAGAGGAGCCATGTATTATGCACCCATCTTCTTGTTTCAATTTTTTCTTCTTTTTTTTTTTTTTTTTTTTTCTTAGGGGTAAGAAAGGCTTGTAGTGAATTCTGCCTTCTGTACTGAGGGTATATCAATAAATAACATATAGTATGGTAGTTGAGAATATTTACAAGATCAGTTAAAGAGGCAGATTTTCTGTCCTCCAGCTGTTTCTCAGAAAGCTCACCAACAAGATGTTACATGCAAGGAGCTTAAGTAATTTTTATTAAAACTTTCCCAAAATATTTTAAAACACATTGTCACAGACTATTTAAAGTTTTGTTTGCTGTCATGGCTAGGCTAGGGAAAATGTCATCAGATGTTCTTTATAGATTTCTTTCTTTTAACGAGAGCCACTTGCTTTATGTGCAGATTTGTCATTTTGAATTCAGCTGATATGTTACTGCGCTCATCCCACAGCCACACTCTAATCATGTGCTGTATCAGTGTACCACTTAATTCCCACTCAAACGCTATCACTGAGCCTGGAATGAAAAGAAGCAACTTTTTACTTTGAAAAGTTGCACTTGTAATGTCCCTGCAGCTTGATCATGACCGTTTTGAAATATTCTTAGATGCAGCCTCCCCTCTGAATCAGCCTAAGCTTGTTCAACATGCTACCATGTGTGACAGCATAGCTTCTTGGGAATAATTCCAGGCATTGCAGAATCACAAGTTAATATTTGCAATAATCATTGAAAACTTCAGAGAACGCAGCCTTCTCTATCCTTAAGATGACCAGCTACAAAATTCCTGGCTAAATTGCCAAGGAAATAGCAATAGGAGATTGAGTGCAGCCAGAATTGTCACAGAAGAATGTAATATCTGGCAGCAGAATTAAAATGTCCAGCCATGTTAGCTGGGGCATTTGCCAACTGAGTGGCAGCACTCAAAGGAACAACTGAATTCCCTCCTAACAATCCAAACAGTAGCTATTAAAAACCATCTTGAAGCAAGAATCTTAGATGAGTATTGATACAAGACATGGAATATAGCCACTCCTCCTGTCTTTATACTATATGGAGGATGCACTCTGCTTGAAAATGTATTGAGAAGATGCTAGAGGAGGTTTTCAAAAGAAGAGCATATTAACTTTTTGTAGCCTTATGATGACAATATACATCTATCAGCATTCAGAACAGTTCAGATGGTTTGGCTTACCCTTGAATAATGTGTTACCAGTTTTTGACCTGGAAAACAGGCTGAGAAGCCCACCTTTTCTTTCAACACCACTGAGCTGAACAATCTGGGGTAAAACCTCAGCTGGTGTCAAACATGTTATCACTGAAGTCAGTGGAAGTACACTGATTTACATTAACAGAAGTTCTGGCTCTGTGCCTCCTTTTGTCTTCCATCTCAGATCCAGGGTTATAACAGACCACTCTTGAGTAGACTTGGAAGGATTAAGCTGATGATTTGGTATTTCAGGGATTAAAAGGCAGCCTATGATAGAGCATATGGTTGTCTTCTGCCCTTTACTATGCCTGTATCATGCATCTAATGCAATCTGTTGCCACAGAAATAGGAAGCCAAGTAACCTGTTAGAAATAGAATAAATAAGAGATTTGTAAACAATTGAACCTTGTATAAATTACAAATACGACACACAATGTTTATTACCTCAAGAAAAAGAATTGATTAAAATGTGCGAACATTTCTGGGGTTTTAAAAACAAATGATCAAAGCTACAAATTATAAAGCTCTTTAACAGCACAAATAAATAAAACTAATAATCAGCCCAGCTGGTATTAAAAATTATGTGGCTAGAGGATTCATCACTCTATTGACCTGAACTTTGGACTGGCTACATAGCCCAGATGTAATTAAACCACACACAGTTTACCTGCCTCAAAACTGCATCAGGTTACACTGGGTTAAACTAAAGGCCACAAGCTTGGATGAATCCCGAAGGGCTTTTGCCTTCTGTGCTAAAATATGAGATCACTGCCCTTTATGTTTCAAGTTGTATCACAACAAACATTCTGTGTAAGAGGATACAGCAGTTTATATTGCAAATGCACCATAGTTTCTGCCAGCACAGAATTGGCTTTTATTTCCCCCCTTCCTCCTGTGCTTCCCCCCCCTTCCCCCCCCCCCCCCCCCCCCTTTCTTTTTTCCAAGTGTTCGAAGGCACAGCCTTAATCCTTCATTAAACAAAATTATCTCTAGGCTCATTAGGACTCTGGAGTTCATCGTAACTGGCACTGAGCAGCAAACAGGCAAAGGGAAGGTACTGGGTATCAGCACTGATAACAGGCACCATGCGTGATTCTTTGGTGCTGAAATACCCTTCTGCCATGGCTGGCTGTAAGTGAATTGGCTGGACAGATTTTCCAGATCCCCTGAACGTTACTAAATTACTATACTCACCCAATTACAGTCCTCAGGGGTCACATTTCATTTTCTGAAAACTGGTAACAGGCCACCACAGCTGATGAAATGATGTGGGTATCCAGGCAACTATTGTGCTGTTTGATTAATATAGCAAACACTTGTGTGGCATGATCTCACATGCCTCCAAATGTTCCACACGATCTGCCTTGAACTGAAGACCATAAAAGTTTGCCTCGTAGTTACATTCCCAGTCTTGCACAGCTTGGATTTTCCAGATGAAAATATTTATTAGCACTTCTTATTACACCCCTCTTTAGGATAGTTTAACCCTGATTTGTGCATGAGGGTGTTCAAAAACAAGAGGTTGATTTCTGCTCTTTCCTCTTATCTCCTTTTTGTTCAGTAAAGTTTATTCACTTCACCCCAAGCCAGTTAGTTATGGGAGGTTCTCAGATTGATTTCAGGCATCAAAATAAGTAGATTTGCCACAGATTTTTATTTCAGGGTGTGATCTCACTCCAATGGGAATGTTCAACATCTGTAGCTTGAATATCTGACTAAGGTACAGACAAGAAGTGCAGTTTCTTGTTGTCAGAGAAATAGCAAAGATACCCCTAAAATACCCCACACTTCTTACTTTAGCAGAGAGGATCTGAGCACTGCTTCTGCTTCAGGTACCCTGAAAGTGCATTTTTAAAAAGATAGGCCTGGCAGTGCCACCAGGACGGTAAACAAATATCTAATATAGTTTTTATTTTGAACAGCACCATTTTCTGCAGGCAGATGATGCACTCTGCTTTGCAAATGCTGGAGAGACAGCAAAGAGGGACAAAACCAGCATGGAGCCATCATGTTACCCCACAGAAACTTGGCAACTGGAAAGCAGAGGTGAGCCTGGTGGGCAGCATCGGCTGCTGGTCCGGTCCCACAGCTTCTGTGGGGTGCTTAAAGAGTTAATGGAGCCTAGAGTGGAGTGTTTGCTTTCTTCTGTTTGAAATCAAACATCTGATCTTTATCTGAGGTGACAGGTTTAATGCCTTTCCTCTCTGACAAATTTTACCCGAAGAGGAATGCAAACACATATATTGGTGTGGTTTTATAAGTGCTCATCTGAGCAAGCCAATATTGGCAGCTTTGTCCTCTAATAAACAGCAAAGCCATGAGCTGGTGCCACTTGCTTGAAAAAAAAAAAAAATATAACCCTTACATCATTTAAATGACTTGACTTTATATCTGTCGGGGATCAGGTACTTAGGCAAGGCAAAGTATCATCATTCAGCAATGCTGACTTCCCTTCTCTCCCTCTTTTTCTTTCTTTTTCTGTTACTCCTCATTGAATCTAGTTAAATGTTGTAAAATACCCTATTGACCAACTGCCCCAGAAAGGTAAAAACCTATGTCTTGTGCATGGCAGGATGCTTTCTGGTCAGCAGAAGTTTGCTTCAGACTAGGTCTCTCCCTGTGGCATGCTCTGCTCCCTTTCTGAGGAATCAGAGAAGGGGCAAAGGAACCAATTAGTGACGACAGCAACTGTGGACTTGATGTGGACAGATGTCTGGTCTGGAAACAGGACTGTGAAATACAGTCTGTTATAAATAGGCCAATGAAGATTCATGAAGGCGTGGTAAGATGCAGACATTTTAATACTAATTTTTATGTAACTCGGCACAGCAAATACTGTCTGATTCGAAACGGCTTTACATCACCTCTAACTTGCTGGGAAAAACTTTCTGACTGAAAATTCTGCTACAGAGCTGAAGCATAAGCCACTGTTTGCTAACAAAATCTGTAAGAGCTCAGGAGCTTTGGTTGGTTAAAAAATGTCCTTACTTAGGTAGCCCCAAACTAACCCTATGAGTGGATGTTATAGTAATGCTGAAAGTACCTGCAGGAACCATTTAAAATACATTGTATTTTATCATGAAGTTTTAATTTTGGCTTACAACACTGCTTAACTAAAAAATGGTAAATGAATGATTTTTTTTTGGCTGTTTACAGCGGTTTGGAAGCCCATTTGTTAGATCACAAATTAAATTAAGATTACAGGTACTGAGTTTGTCTCTTAATCAACATGGGAGTGTAGATAAAAAATTGTAACTTCAGTGTAAGTTATAGAATGATAATCAATGTGGTCAAGCAGGGTTTTGAGCAGCTGATTCTCTGTCTACAGCAGAACTGGGGTCAGAGGTGTTCAGGTCATGTTTTAAAAGACTTTTCATTCACTGAGGTTTTTAGTGTACTTTGTTCTTCATTTTCTCATCCCAAGAGCTTGGAGTACCCACTGATAGTGATGAAAGAAGCTTAACATTAACGTAACATGTAAGTAACCCTACTACAGTGTTTGGGAACTCACCACTTTTGGACTCTAGGGCCTCTAGGGCTAGACCTCCTAAAACAGAAGAGAAGATGCAGGCTGTGGTGTTTGAACACAGGACTTTCTGGACACTTGGATTTTTAATTCAGTCTCATATTGTAGCTTTCTTCCTGGTTCACAAAACTGTGTCCCTTCAAGGAAGAGTTCCAAATTCCACTAAACACTGGTGAACTGATGGTGCCTTGGGGTGTGTGGAATATAGGATAATGCCCTTCTGTCATTAGTCTTTAGGTGCAAACTGGGCACCCCATATGCATACTGACTCCCTAAGATGACTTCCAGCCACTCTGAAGAGAAGATGTGAATTCAGATTTCATCATGAATCTGGGCCTATGCTCAAACTGCTGTACAAACAAACTCAAGCTGGTGAACAGTCCTGCAAAATAAGGACAATCAATCTTCTGTTCTTGACTGTCTCAGTAGTGGAGAGCTCTTGTGTGGGGTGGTAGCTGGGAGTCCTGCTCCAGAGCATGGCAAATTGCAGCACTGGCACCAAAGCTGCTGTTGCCGCTTCCAGCTCCAAAATGCTCTCATCTTTGCGATTCATTACTGGGAATGTGTGTTTTCTGCATGTCAGATTTTGGTATTGCAAGAAGTGTGATCACAACTGGATTCAAGCCAATGACAGACTTGCTATGGAGCTTCCAACAGAATTCAGTTCCTTGGCAGCATTGCAGGTAGACAGATATACATGGATGGGAAGTTGCTGCTCCTGAAGCTAACTGAGGGTACCCTAATAAGCCCTATGTCCATGCTGTGTTTCGTAACCAGCCTGCTGGACCACAGCAGGGGAAGACCTGAGAGAGGATGTACAGACTGGCACCAGGTTTGTTCGTGCTGTAATAAGAGCATGGTCCCATTGAGTTTTGCTCATTTGCTGATCCAGGGGTCCCTTTGGTTTTTCCTTGTGTGGTCCCTGGCTGTGCCCTTTCCCATTAGCCCTCCTGCCAGCATCCTGAGATGCCAGTCAGCTATCACTTTTTTCAACCTGCCAGTGCTCACAGACAAAGCCAAACAGGAGCAGAGGCATAGGCAGCATACTGATAAGGTGATATTACCCTACCATGCCTCTTCGATCACATTCCTTTAATTATTATTATTTTTTTAAAATAAGATGGCAAGCAGAAAGGAAAAAAGGTGAAGAAAATATCTGGTCTACCCAAGTGCAGCTGATAACCTCCTCAGCACCCCGCGTAGCTTTCACCACCTCTGTTTTATCTTGGTGCTAAGATTTACTCTCCTGCTATGTTGCTGAACATACCTGGTATGTGACCTAAAAGAAGATGGACCTACAGGTGCCTAGGGTGGGGAGCAAGGAGAAGAGCAGCCTTCCCCAACAGTGAGGGTGACCAGGGCCAGGGTGCTGGCTGGTGGGTCCCAAGCTATCACCCTGCTCCTCAGCTGCTGGCTTTTCCAACATGATCTATAGAGCGATGCTGACAGTAGATTTTCTGGCAGCAATAAAGGTGGCCTGATTCAGAGAATAATTACTGTATGCAAATGAGTGTGATTTTCCTCTGCCCTTTTATGGATGACTCTGCTCTGCCATTCATCAGGGCCACAAATTTCACTTGGTAGGAGACGGATTTAAAGAGACAGCCGCCTCTAGAGCTTTGTCTTGGACTTACTAAATCCATGCTTAAGTGTCTTCATAAATAGACGTGCATATGTTATAAAGGGGATGGCAGATTCCAGCCTCTTTATCTATGTATTATTGCTTAGGAAACTGTTGAGAAAACATCTGACTCTCTGGCCATACAATATCTGAAAGCTTTCACTGCTTTGAATAACAGTCTCTTCTCAAATCAGGGTTATATGTGGTTTAGTATGGCCTCTAGTGTGTTTTTTCTCTCTCACTGTGTCCTTTATGATGTTTATATGGTGTGTGCCTCGATGTGCAGTGGAGGAGGGAGAGAGAGCTATATTTTTTCTGATGACGATTAGTTAATGGCTATCACGTTCACTGTAGTAATGGCAGAGGCTGCACTCACAGCAAGAAGCCTCAGCATGTTTGTGCTGTTGAGATTCAGTCCACCTCATCCATCTGAGGAAATGTCCCATAATCTTGGTTCTCCTGTTGTGGTCTTGATCTGATGATACAATCAATATATTGTGAAAAAGGGGATCGAGGGGAGGGAACTCTACAACAGAAAAGAACCAAATCAAGATTTTTGTTTCTGAGCACAGTGTGAGAGAACCAAATCAAGATTTTTGTTTTCTGAGCACAGTGTGTGTCTGGTGGGTAGCAGGAAAGGAAAACCACAATGAAGTCAGTCTGTTGTCATTCCCTGACACCGGACACAGGAACACGGTGGTGCACTCACAGGAAATCTGCAGTACATAATGCGTCATTGCTAAATATCAATTTCTGCACTTGCTCCTAGTGTGAGCTGTGCACCCTCCTGCTCGGAACACACAGGAGAGGGGAAGGAAATTGCTATAAATGGAGCAGGCTTGTCTGTCACTGGGCTGTCTTGTTACTCATGCAGTAACAATATACTGGTGTCAGTACATCCAGAACACTTTTCTTCCAGTGCCACTCAAAAAAACAGAGAAGCTGTGATGTTTTTGTGTTTACCGACAGTGTGCACCACTAGAGGCCATCACGCACTTCTCTAAATAAATATCAATTAACACACTTGGTTATAAGGAAATCTGGGAGATGGGCCTGGGAACCATAAGGTGCTCACTCAGCACTAATACTTCAGTTCAGGGGTCGGGTCCTATGGCTCACATATTTGTGCAGGTTACACTTTGAGGGTGGGGCTGTTTTAAAGAAGCATTTGGTGCATCAGATGTTCCTTTTATTTTGAATATGACAAATAGGTATCAAAGGAAAGTGGGAAAAACCATTACAGGATTGAATTCTCCTGAGGCTATCAAGAACAGAGAACAACGTTTGCAATGTTGCAGTGGGGCAATAGGGAAAGTTTACCTGCTTCTATGTGTGTGTTTTGTTCATTTTCAATCCTGGCAGATTTCTTGTCTACCAGAGGCTGGTTTGGACTAGATTACTGCAGCAAGACCTCCCCACAACTGTGTACAAACTGTAATATTTTGCTCCACAGACTTCACTTTTAATGGGTCTGGGCAGCATGAATGAAGTTTTTCTGGTACTTGGAGGCATGGGTGATTTTATGGTAAACCAAACTTGAAGAGTATCAGGCATTCAAATTTTTCTGTGGAAATCCAGGAAAATTCCTGATAGTGATTTAAAGCCCAGTAA
Organism: Heliangelus exortis; assembly: GCF_036169615.1. Taxonomy (NCBI): domain Eukaryota; kingdom Metazoa; phylum Chordata; class Aves; order Apodiformes; family Trochilidae; genus Heliangelus; species Heliangelus exortis. The sequence goes on from NC_092423.1 coordinate 92,281,672, forward strand.
GCAGTCAATTGTATTGAAACAATTTTATTCCAAAACTTAAAGCTGAAGAAGGGAAGTGTGAAACCTCAGGAGCAAAAGCTAGTGGGGCTGATCATGCAAAGCCTGTGGAGTTGCTGGCCAGTGCTTCCATGTGGTTCTGAGATGAAGCTGAACTCCACACTGGAGATCATAGCACTGACACTAACCCAAGGAGGAGAGCACCAGGGCAGAGGCCAGTGTTCAGAGAGAAAGTTAATTATCGGTAGCAAAAAAAAGCTGCTTTCCTGTATTATTAAGAGGTATTTATTCTATGTCTGTTGAGCTGCTGTTCTAATGTAGGTTGACCTCTGACAAAGATTACAATAATTTGACATTCTTACATTGCATTAATAGCCTTGCTGACTCATTCAGGAGGCAGATTGTGACTTACAACTCCAGAGCCGATCTGCTGTGTGTCCCATTATTATTTTTGTGTTAAAGCAAGCCTTAAGGCTTCGACCCTGATGGGTTTCCATGTAGCTTTGATATGTAGTAGGAGATTAAACTAGTTAAATGTTTCTCTGTTTCCCACTTTTGCAGCCACTACTGGCATCAAGAGGATATCCTGCATTGCTATGGGGAAGCATTTGGCAAAGAGGTTGGCCAGCCTTATAGGCTGGCCATTGAGCACTGGAGTCCTTTTGACTCTTTCTTCAAGCCTTGACATGGCACTAAGATTTAGGGAGGCCATCTCATGCAGGGCAAGCAGTGTAATGAAATTACCTAGCTTTCAAACCCCAATGTCAGGAGCTGGTGAGATGCCCTGTGGGACCAGGCTCAGTTCCTACAGGCCATGGCGTGCTGCTGCTGTTGTGTAGTTTGTTTAACAAATCTTTAACCATTGTGTTGTTTGAACAAATTTTACAGAGTCTGAGAGAACTAACCTTGTCAGGACAACATGAGACCTTCCAGCAGTCTGAAAGAAAATCTGATCTGAGTCTTACAAAATACCCAAGGCAGGGTTAGTGAATGGAGAAAGCACCTCTAAGGAAAAGGTCTAAATAGCTTTATCTATTTTTCTGTAGATTCACAAGACATTTAGAACTGAGGCCCCTTCGGACTGATTAACCCAGTGCTGCTTGTTAGTGTGAGCAACAAGAAGGCATGAATATCAAGACTTTTCTCTGCTACAAAATCTCCAGACCGGAAACAGAAGAAAGGGAGAAACAGAAAAAGGGGAGGAAATCTCATTGAAGTGAATATATTCACAAAAGTTTTGATTGAATGCAAATCTTCCTTTCCCACCTGCACCTTTTTTTCTTCCCCCCCACCCTCTCACTCTTCTAAACCTTTGTGAATCCAATTGAGAGATGGCTTCTGCAATCCAGGTGTGCACATTGCACTCTTCATAGTTTGAATATGTACATATTACACACTTATTACATATTACACACTTAGAGTAGTCCCCCCCTGCACACTAGGCACTTGCCAAGCCTTCAAGACAGAAGATTTCTGCTCTGAGGAGTTTACCAGCTGAATACTGACAAAAGTTGACAGAGGGTAGGAGGGAAATGATGGGAAGTTTACATACAGTCAGCTGGACATGACAGGGGCAGTTTAAAGTATAGACGGGAAGAGGTCCTGCAAGTGAACTCTGAGAGGTCTTGCTGGGCATCTGCATAGATGAAGTCACAGAGGCAGCTGTGAAGCAACCTGACAAGGAGATAAACAGGCTGTCAGCTTGGGAGTCCACCTAACTGAGCAAACCAGATTGCTTTCTTTCTTATTTTTGAAGAGATACACTCTTTCAATTAATGTCTAAATAAACCAAAGTTCCCTATTCAGCATGACATTTTTTAGCATGGAGATAAAATTTGAACCATTAGGGGTTTTTTAATCTAAAATTTCATCAGCTGAAGTCCACTTGTAACTTGCTCTTCTGCTGAACATTTGCCTCCTCTTCTTGCAAATCCCTTGTGCTCCCTCGCATTCACGGACAAATGCTTTGCCAGGAGAGGAGCAGCTACACTACCTCAAGCCAGAGACTTTTGTGTCCATTACCCATAATGCCTTAAGTGGACAAAAGATTTCTGAAACACACACTGAGACACACCACAGGAGAATAGTTAAAAGAAAATAGAGCATCTTTTCAGTCAAAACATCCTGTGGTATCTCCACATAATGCTTCATGGCATATGACAGGAAGAAGATGACATCTCTCATCACTAGTCAAAAATAAAAACCATGTCAAGTATGAATTGCCTTTGAAAAAAAAAAAAAACTGTACATGATTTCCATGGTCAGGCATCCTGGAAAATCTCCAAAAAGGGAGACGAAGAAGGGGAAAAATTAAAAAACAAAACAAAACAAAAAAAAGGTTATTGATTTCCTCATTGGGAATGTTATATAACCCTCATATTTTATTAAAAAACTTTACTCTCACTTAGTGGAAGGTCCTTTAACACATTATGTCATTTTGTAATACTATAGTTCTCCAGCTCCTTCCAGTCCCATCTCCCTGATGTGTTCTCTCAACTGTAGTAATTTTCTTTCCTTTTAAAAAAATATTTCTGATAAAATGTTTGCTAGCGTTAAACAAGGGAGTGCACTTCAGTGCAGCTTAAGTTAATACAGGCATCAGGTGACACTCAGAACATGCTGACATATTTCAAGCAAAACATTAGAACGCTTCAGTTAAAAACCTGATTTTTTGTCCTGAAACAGAGGCTTGTAGTCTTTGTTTTAAGAGCACAAAACATTTTTTTTTTCCCCCTCGTAGTAGTAGATTCCAGCTGCAGGACTCCTCAACTTTCCTTTCCCCTTTCCTCCTTCTCCACTTCTCCCCCTCCTTTCCTCCATCTCTCCCCCTCCTTCCCATCCGGCGTCTACTCACGCACACATACTCTCTAACTTTTTGTTTTTAGTAGCGGCTGCCCCATAAGAAATGCTATCCAACAGACCTGGTGCCTGTCACCACTTCCCATCACATGCCTGGTAATTAAACTCTGACTGATTTATTGACTGACAGCCAACAAATCCCAACCCAGTTTTTATGATATACATGCTTCCCCAGGCTAAATTCACTCAAACAACAGCCCAGCTGAAAAGGAGGAGGAAAGGGGGGAAAGAAAAAACCAGAAGAGTGATAGAGAAAAAGTGCTACACACACTCTCGCGGTCACACACTCACAAACAAAAAAATCTGGGACTGGTAGATGAAGGGGAGACATTTTGCAAAGAAAAAAAAAAACTCAGCACAACATCTCTTTCAAATCCAGACGTGGAAAGGGAAGGAGAGGGGGGAGGAAAGAAGTAGTAAACATCATTACTTCAGCTTTAAGATTCATTTGAAACGTCTCACGTACAAAAGAGCTCTGAAGGGGAAAACAAGACGTGCTTGCAGCTAATATTACAGTCAAGTTCCAATTTTACCTAAGGGAAAGCAGCTTTATTAAAAGTCATGACTGAAATTGCGTGACAGGTGCCAATATTCTCCACCCTGACAGATGTGTCAGTTTGCGAATGCCATTTTCTTGTCAGCGGTCCCTAGATGGAGTTGCTCCCATCACCATTTGTCTCTCTTCCAGCTAGATCACACATGCCCGTCGCTTGCCTCCAAGCTGCGCTGCGTTGTTTGATATGTGGAATCTTCACAATGAGACTTATTAAAAGACAGTCCATTATTTTTATTTAGAGCATTTCCAAAACAAGCAGAGCGCGCACAGAGATAATTTAAAAATCGTGCGGCGGGTCATCTCCAGGCCAGAGCGGCTCAATTGGAAATGCATAAGAAAGCAGTGTCTCCCCCGAGCCCCTCCTCATCCCTCAGTTCATAATGAGGTTGATTTGAGTGACATTTAACCCTTGAATAATGGCCCTCGAGTCGGCAGGACTGTTTAACTGTGCTCCGCAGAGGCGGTTCAGCCTGAAGGATTAATTCTGCTCCGATTTTTCCTAAATCTCATTTCCCCCCCTGCCCTTCTGCTCACCTATTTTGTTACAGGTGGGCTTCACAGCGTACTGCTAGATGTAAAATACTCTTGATCGTCTATATCTATAGACCCCTTTCCTCCTCCTGTTGGTTTCAAACACAAAGAAAAATGGTATCTCTCAATTGTGCCTGGTATGAACAGCAGGTAAAGCTGCAGCAGACTCCTCTCCAGCCTCTGATGGAAAATTATTACAGATGAAATGATTCTGTAATGGAGATGGTAATAGGAAAGTTTCATTCTAAAGGATGTTTGTGCTAACATGAGAGGCTATAATATGTGATGGATTTGGATGCAGGAATAAGTGTGATCTCAAACTGAATTTTACTTCATCATTTCTAGAGGTGGCACTGGGGGGCTGGAGGAGGGCTAATGGACAGTGCTTGCAAACATTGCTAGGTGAAAAGACTTAAAATATGAGATTATTGATGTCTCATTGTCCCAGGCCAAGAGGCATAGCAGGTTGTTGCTTCAGCATTTTTTTCCTAAGTACACGGATGCTAATACTTCTCGGGTTGAAATTCACTCATCAGTCCTAGTGGGTATTTGTCACTCAGGGAAAGAAGTGGGGTTAAATTGTAGCTGACCCTTTGAACATGATAGGGAGCAGCTTTTACCTCTTGTGAAGAAACAGCATTTACCTTTTTGCCCCCTACTTTGGCAGAAGACATGGTTGGGATCCTTTTGCTGCTTGACTGATGGAGAAGAGTTTATCTGTTTCCATTACCGACAATTTTGAGTGGTCTGCAGGCAAGACAAGGCTGCAGCCTGGTCCTAGTGTCAGATACCTCTGGTTAGCCAACAGCACCAGGCTCCCTGCATGCTCCTTTGGATAGCATGTTCCTCATACCCCTCAGTTCTGTGTCAATCTTCCATCAGCTGAGGGCAGTCTAGGATGATCTTCCATCTCTAGAATATGAGCAGACCCCAAAGCACTTGGGACAAAAGAGCTAGACTGAAAAGTGTCATAACAATGTTTGACAAGACCTGGATGGAAAACAAAAGGCTCCCTCTGGAGCAGAGAAAGGAGGGGAGAAATACTGGAAAAGAAATCACTGAATTAATGAGATTGGTTGTATCACCTAATGTCTACAGAAGGAATTCTGATATCATTTGGGTTGATGAAGTTTTATAAGAATTTGAAATGAAAAGCAGGCTTACTAAGAATTTGAGAGGAAAGCTCTTGTTCTCTGCAAGCCTTTCTTAGGGGAGCATTTTCCATTGCACAATCGCCTGGAAGGCCCAAGCGTAGATCTTTCACGTTCTAGTCTGTCACACTTTCCCACAAGCAATCCTTTAGAAACTTATTTAAGAAGTATAAAACCATGACCAAAAACTGTTTGTGGATTTCCTTCCCTAAGCTGGAAAAGGGAGATGGGCCCCATTCTCCCACAACAATGTCTGCTAAGCTGAAACCACCGTGCTGAAAGCAGCTCCAAAAGCAATTACACCTCTAGTCCCAAACAACCATCAGCTCCGGGGCAAGAGAGGAACATACCAAACAGTTCCCACATTACACGGCGTGTTAGTGTTTCTCACATGGGAGGAAAGGATGAGGGGTTAAGGAGGGAAGAGAGAACAGGGAAAGACATAAATATGCTGTTTGTTTGGTTGATGTATCTGATTATTAGACATATTAATCTGCTCTTCCAGATTCTAGGAATCCGTTCTTCCTTTTAAGCTGAAGAAAGAAATGGGCAGCTTCCATCAAAAGCTGGAGAAAAGGGAATGTTTGGCACTGTGCTCTAAAAGAAGCTGTGGACTTGGTCAATGGAAGAAAGAAAAAAATCTGCAGGTGAAAACTGTTGGCAGGTCAGAGCAGCAGATTCACACGCAGAGGGTTAGCAACAGGCACTAAATGTAGCCTGTTCAGATGACTGCAACTGCTTTGGTAGAGCTGCTCTGGAGCCCATCTTTCAGTCAGGATCAAGGCTTGTAGGCCTTAAAAAAGTCAAATCAACACACAGCAATGAAATAATAAGTCTGGGCAGCTGACAGATGCTAATGAGCGTGTTTATTTAAACCACCAGCAAAATCCAGATGAAAACTAAGTAGATATATAAAACTCTGGTCTCAATCCTTTTTATTTGGAGAGAGATAATTAGGGCCCATAGGACATTTTCTAGGAAGATATTTGGGATGCTGCATTAAGAGGCGATTTCTGAGCATGATTAACCTTACTTACTGAAATAGCATTCCTGTTTTTAATCGCAGAGTGTAGTTACTTCCATGCATTTCCAGGATCAGAAAATAGGGGCAGGCAGTGGAAAAACAAATGGGCAGAAGAGTTTGGGGTGATGATGAACTGTGCCAAAAGCACTAGAGCTGACGAGTCCAGGAAGAATTACAAACATTCTTAGCTTTTTCAGTGGAAGGATCTGGGTGGTAGACACACATATGCAGACTTCTTGGGGCATGGAGATTTGGGTAGGTGCACATCTAATGGCTATTTTCAACATCAAACATCACGCTGATAGTAAGTGAGGCTATTTGTTCTTGTGTCATGCTTGTGTTGAATATAAAGAAAAGAATTTACATTATTGACTCCAAAACCATATTCAAGTCATGAAACAGTGGGGCCTTTACTGAGTCTAAGTTCATCAGGGTAACTGCAGCCAGCAGAAAGGAAGATTTACACACTGGTGAAATGGAAATGATCCTTCTTCCCCTGTTCCTCCCTCTAAGTATCTGCACTTGCAAACTACTGGCCTTCAGCTGCAACATGGAAATAACTCAGATGGTAATAATTGAAAGGAAAATATTTGCCTTTTGTAAAAAATCTTCATCACTGGAAAAGCTCTGACTTGATTCTTGCATGGCTTTCCTGTCCCCTGTGACATATTGACAGAGAAAGTTGAAAAGACTGTCTCCTTTCCCAGGAAACGAGAGCAGAGATCAGCTGCTAGGGCTTGGTGGCCCTGGTGCATGTGATTTGTATCCCACGGTTCTTGGTAAAGGAAAGGGAGGGAGATCCTGGAGACACAAACACATTTTGATGTTTCTTGTCTTGCGTTCACTGTTTTTATTTCTGTACTATAGGACTACATAAGGAAAAAATGCTGATGCTTATGTTAACAATCAAATAACCTGCTTTGGGGTAACTTTTCTTCTTTTCTTGCACCACCTTTTGATTTCTTTGTTCTGCTGTAATGCCAGAGAAATCTAGAATGCTATATACATTACATTAATACAACTGGATTTTCTTTCTCCTTTTGGCAGTCACTAAGAAGAGTAACACCTCATGTGGGAGACAGCTGTTCAGATATGCTTCAAGTGAAGTTAAGTTGATATGTATACATTATTTCCCACTTCTTTTTTTCATCTGCGTTTTTCTTCAGACTCTTAAAAAAAAAAAAAAAAGAAAAAGTAATGGCAAAAATGCTATAAAAGACTCAGTTGGACCCTTCAGATGGTCCCTCAGTAATCAAGGTTTTCTCTTTGCATTCACGTATTCATATTCAGCAATAGGAAAACATCTTGGACTATGAACCTTAGCAAGTGTGTACTTCTTCCATGGGACTTTCTACTGTAACTGAAATACTGCATGGGTCTTCAGAATAGAAAGGATCTGAAAGTGAGTGTTTCTACACAAAGAACTGGACCATCCCTGAACATTGCTCCTGCTTTTATGTATTACCATATTCACAGCATGAAAAGATAATAATAAAATGTATTTTAAAATGGAAGGAAAAAATCAGGAAAAATAAAACAAGAAAAAATTACCAATTTTTATTGGTAAAACGAAGCTGTGTCCAGCTGAAGATCAAGAGTGACAAAACCTATATTTTTAAATGGACATAAAACAAAATAAAAAAAGAAAATAATTAAATTTCTAAAGTGATAAGAGCTATTGATTGAGATATCCAGGCCACTCTAAGTCAGTCTATTTGGACAGCTTGGGAAAAACAAGACAGTCTGTTATCTCTCCAAACTAGCAGTGGTTTCTTATCACTAGCTTTAAAAACTCCACTGGCTTACACTAGATTTGAATCATATTAATTTGGCTCAATAAATCTTACTAACACTTATTCCTTGAAGCCATGGCCTAACATTTGTCTCAAGTTCCTTTTATGTTTAACCTTAAGACTGAATTTCCTGAGTTTTAATGGTTGCTTCCTGATAACTGCAACATGTGTGTAACAAATTTAACCTTTCAGTTACTGACCTTCACAAAATATTTTACGCTCTATAAGTAATTTAGGGAGATTTTCAAATTCGTGTTAATATTTTTGTCTTCCACAACTATCTGAACATAATCAGTGATTCAGCTTGGTTTCAAAAGACAAAGAAATATAACACTATAAATATGGCAGTGTATAAAAAATCCTTAATCTGTTTTTTAGTCTTTTCTCTTTAGTGTTACATCAGCAAAACTGTTGATGAAGTGTTGGCCTGTGAATAAGTTGGTGTGGCTTTCAAAGAGTGTAAATGACTTTGTTTCTCTCAACCTTAAGCCAAAGAAACCCTTTAAAAATGCCACATAATATCAAGCATTATATCAGGATCCTATTCTAGATGGCACAAACATATATCCAAGTCTCAAGCTGATGGACACACATGGCTGAGCCTTCTCAGCCATTTTGGCTGCAGTACAAAAGAATGGAGCTGGGCAATTCTCAAGCTGCAAGCATGACTGCCTAATACTTACAAATAGTGGAGCCACATTTTGGCTGCAGTATTCCAAAATCACTGTAGCCTGAGGTATGGAAAATACCAGCTACCATGAGGAAAGTTTAGTAATGTTTTCAGCAACGAGAAACTCTCCCACAAAGCCAAGAATTAAGCAACACTGAATACTAGGTTGCACCATATAAACTAAATGGTTCAGCTTGTTCCTTTTTGGGTCCGTCTGATGTAGATTTACTTATTTATGGTTTGTAGATTCTGCCCACTTCCCTACTCCTTGGGGTTCAGTTACCGGCTGTGTGTATCTGTGTAAATTGACACACATCAGCCCTATCTTTCAGAGAGATTTTGATGACTTGTTCTCCTTTTCTCTTCTGAAGGCATCTGAAAGTCACAAGGTACATTGTCTTGTTTCATTTTTTTTCCAAAGTTATGAATAGGTGATGAGGAAATCTGTGAGGAACACCAGACAACATCTACAAAGGTCCAAGGTTGCTTGATGCCCTGTCCCAACAGCTGACTCTCTGTGGTCTAGAAGTAGAGCCACAGATGCCATTGTGAGATTTCTCTCTCTTCTTTGTGGCTCTGTGTTTTCTACACCATGGCTTTCTTCTGCCCTACACAACAGGGGGTTTGCCCATGCTTTCTGCTGGCCCAGCTACTGAGAATACAGGGGAGAAGTCAAACTAAATGGGAAGGGAAAAGGAACTTGGGTCAGCTGGGACACCAAACAAGCCCAAGAAATGTGGGGAGTTTTAGGAAGGAAATAAAAGACATTCTTTAAATTTGGATGGTGTAGGCAAACTGGAGAAATGCCCAATAGCAAATTAAAAACTACATGAAATATCAAGGCAGGAGTCATACAACTTGATAATTAAAACAACATTTGAGGATTGAAAAGGGTACAGTGGCTTCCTAGTCTGGTTTTGAAAAGCATGGAATATGCAAATCTGCCTCTTACAAAAAATAGATAGTAGCCATTATTTCACTGAGACCACCATGCTGTTTTGATTGCAACACAGGAAAACCTGTGTCTGTTTCCACCAGAATTCCCAGAAGATATTAGTCAGCAAGTTACTGTAACAAGCTTTTCCATCTCAATTCCAATTTACTTCTGGCTTGCTATTTTTCAAACCCAAGAATAACTAAGTTTATAAAGATCTGCTGCATTCTTTCTAATGACAACAACCCCTATTATGTTGCCGCTACCCTCCTTATCTGAAGCAGTTCACTTCTTTGTTCTCCCATAGGAAAGAACAAGACTTATAAGGCACTTGTGGTAATCCAGAAAATTGTTTTGGTGGACAAAGCCCATGATACAGCACACTTCCAGGATGTTCATTTCTATAATACTGGATGTTTTGTGCATACCTATAACTTTCATAAGAAAAGCTGAAACAGTTTAGGTATGCCACACTTTGGTAGTATGACTTCTGTATCATTCACCCAACAGGGTTTATTTAAAGAGTTCATCTTGAGGGACTCCTCAGAATTTTAGCTGCTGTTACTCTAAATAGGAAATAAATTTTAGGAGTATCTGAAGCCTTTTTAGCTGGCAGCATGATAAGCTTTACATTTCAGAAAGGACAACTGGATCTGTGACTTCTCATCATAAGCATAAAATTTCCATCACTTTAGAACTTCACCACAGAACATGGCAGAACTTGTGGTTCAGACACATAAACTTCCCCTTGTCATTTATGAATGGGGTTTATCTCATGGAGGTTCCTGCATCTTCTCGGGTGCAAATGGCAGACCTTCCATGATATGGCAAAACTATTCATGGTCTATGGAAGACTAAGGTCAAGAAGTGGTCTAATAAGAGATGAAGTCATTGAAAAGCAATTGGGCCATGAAGCATTATGAACTACAATTCCCATGAGCCATTGGAACATAAGCTCCACAACAAATTAATACTTTTCAGCTGAAAATATCTTCTTTTTCTTTTGCATTTTTTTATTTTCTCAGGAGGTGGAGGGGAAAATCACTTTCTGACAGGTAACAATTCTTTCCCATTTGATTTTGTCTTGTGAGCAGATCTGAGTTAAAAGGGCTAAACTCAAGAATTCTGCTATTACACTGTTATGCTCATTCAACAGTCAGTCTTGGTTTACTTGCAGCAATATGAGTTATACCATATGTGTTTGAAACTGGTAACCAAACAGAGCAGGCTTTCAAGAAACCATAAGCTAAATTAAAAAACTCTTTTGCATCTTTTAAATTAAAAAAAAATAAAACAGTTCTACAAGCACAAAATGAATCAGTGAAGTATTTTCTGCATGGGCTTAAAAATGGCAGCGTGCCTAAGAAACCCAGTCACTCTAGTAAAAAATACCAAACAATATAATTATCTAGCCTGACCATTTTCTAGCATTCTACGGGGTTTACATTTCATTTACATGTAAAATAATTGAAGCATATAAAATAATTAAAATTATTTTTTTTCTAATTTTATGTAATACTACTATCCAATTATTTTAGCTATTGTTACTATGTTATTAGTATTATGTATTATCTACAAATATTGGCATTGAACAGGACCTCATTGATATATATACTCTGCAAGCTTGTTAAAATACCCTTGATTGCACTTTTATCTCTTAATTTCTTAATTCTTAGAAAGGTCCCATCAGGAGAGAAAGATGACTTAAAAAAACATTTTCAAATATGAGCTCTTATGCTTAAATGATGGCTTATTCATGTTCAGAGCTGCACTCAGCTCTAAGATTTGCTAACATCATTTGATCTCCCACCCTTGCAAAATTATTGATACAGAGCCAGGCCAATGAACCCATAACCGGAATCAGACAACTCGTGCTGATATACTTCAGAGAGTTCTACACCTGTAGAGATCTGTAGAAGCTCTAAAGTTGGTTGAAAGATTCATTAACTCAGTGCCCTTGTGAGAGAGCTAATTAAATGTTATCACCAAATGAGAAACTGGTAGAGAATTGACATGGCCAGCTTGAGGCAACCTGGAGCATCAGTGGAAAAGCAGGGTAGGATTGAGCACTTCCCATCACCACGTCTACTCATTTCTTCTAATCCTGCTGCCTTGTGCTTAGCCACCCTTATTTAGCTTCCTCGTAAAGGCAGATGTAAACATAAAAAACCAAAACAAAATGTTCTCTGCAGATTTAAATATTTACTCTTTTTTAAAGAACATGAAAGAATTTGGCATACCTACACTTTTTCTCTAATATTATTGAAAAATTTGGATCCTTTACTTAAAAAAAGTATTTCAGTTCCATCTGTGATTGATAACAGGCAAGATCAAACAAGCTGGATGCAAAGAATTTGGTCCTTATCAACAGTATAAATCTGCAGCAGATCACAAACCAAAAAAGGCTTCCTATTTGCCAGAGCTAGTTCTTATACAACCCATGATGGAGGAAAGTGCAGAAGAACAGCTGATCTCATGAGATTTTCAACATTTCGAGCCAACATTTTGAGAAAACATTTGGCAAGATTTCAGTGCCTTGGAACCTGAGTTTTGTTTTAGCCCTAAATTCAGCACAATCCCAGCACAGCTCCAACACTTCTAAAATGTGTGGGTACCCATCTAAGTTTTTTACTTATGCACATCTATCTTTTGTGTATATATATACACATACATATATATTTACATATATGTATATCTGTAGAATGATGGATGGAGAGTTTTTTTCCTTGTAGGAATAACTGCTTTCCCCCTTTTCTTGTTTCATTCAGGATGCAGCATGGGACTCTTTGGAATGCATCACCACCTGTGTCCCACCATGTTTGTGATCACAGGTTCCAGAGGTACCAAAGGGAATGCAAGACTTGCGTTGAATCTCAAAACACAGAACATATATATATATCTGTGCCACTACTTCAGCTCTCCATCTGCCTTTTATTATCATTAATATTCAGAAAAGAATAGGATTTGAGAGTGAAGTTAAAAATCTTTGATGGGTCAAGGCTGTTCTCCTGGAGTGGTCCTGACATTTTTCTTCCCCTTTTCACCCTGCCCAGCAGAATCTTCTCCAAGAGTCCTTGCTGGCCTTCAATAAGGACAGTATGTGTTGTGTAGCAGCTGCAAAAGGCCTCACAAATGCTGGCTGACAAGAAGTGACAGCTCTGTATATCTCTCACTGGCACTGACAGCTGACAGATGGATACCACTCACACACAGAAAAAAAGCCCCCAGGATGATTCGCCAACATTACTCTCTGTTCATAGGGGCCACATTTGATTGAGTGCTGCTCAGAATAATAAACCCTTGTCGATCCATCGCAGAGCCAGTTTGCTCACAATGTCCTGATTTTTTTCCCCTGAAACACGTACCAACATACATACAGAAGCCTTGCTTTGTTTCTTCCCCCTTAGCTTTGTTTGAGAAGAAAAGCTACCTAGCTTTATGCAGCTGCTTGTTAGAGCAAGGGAGCAATGAGTACATAACTTAGCAATACCATGTTAGGGCTTTGCTCCCTGATAACTCCTTAATCTCTTCAGTCTGTTTATTATTATCCTTCAGATTCTTTTTATTCTTTTCCACTAATAAGCCCATTGTTAAAAATATTGCTGGATGGGTTAGTTGGAAGACAGTAACGTGAAGCTGGACAATGATGCGTGTTGACAAAAAAAAAAATAATAAGGAGAAAGTGATGAACAAAAAGAGACATCCATCCATATGGACTGATAGCTCTAAATGGAGAAAAATGGGAGGCAGAAAGGCAGAGTTTCTACAACTGTGGCAGCTGAAGGGTTGAGACCCATGTAATTTCTCTAAATCTTTGTTCCATTTTCTTGTGCAAACTGCTTGATTACTGGACCCTGTAGGTAGACACTTTTTGCCAAAGTTAATTTGGTCTAGGATAAAACATGCAATGTCATTGTACCCCTTAAAAAGACCTGAAATAAGTAACATGAAGCAAATATGCCTTGTTACAATCTAAAAGTAATGAGTAGAAAAATCTTAAGACTCAGAAGGGCTCAAGAAGTCAGACATGACTGAGACAAATGGGAAGAGAAACCTGAAATCTCACTGCTACTGATAATTATGTCATGTTAAGCATTCTCTCTAAATCTATTTTTCTCAGAGATATTTGTATCAATTTTCAGGGAAGAGAAAACTTTGCCACGTTTCTGAAAAGAAACTGAGGCAAAGAGGTGTGAAGATGTATGTATGATTTTTTGTCCTTTTGGGGTGTTCAAGTAAATGTGCATAAAACTAGATCCATGATGGGTGTCTAATCTGGATAAATAAAATAATAGGCTTTTAAAAAACCCTACAGATCTGGCCCAATCAGTCTGTTTTATTTAATGCTCAGGTCCTCCAGCTTTTCTGAGTCACCTACTGAAGCTCTTCTTAAGAACCTGAAGTATGTGAATTATGAAAAAAATATAAGTCCTTGGACTGCTTTATTTAAGTGTGTCCAAGCAATGCAAACAAAAATCTGCTGAGTTAAAGAAAAAGAACAGAAACACCTTAGGAAAAATTCCCACTCTTTCATTTTTTTTCCGAGGTGACCCAACTTTTTGAACTAGCACTATCCTGTGCATTGAAACTTACTTTTTTCCCTTTATGGCCACTACGATTGTCATGGGAGAGAGACTAACATACTCTGATAAACAAACTGCTAACTAACTCTGATATTTATTTTGTGGGAGTGTTAAGGGGCCATTTTTTCAGTATATAATTTTTCAAATATGTATGTAAGATGAGTGGAAGATTTCCTAGACAATTCAGATTGTATGGAGGCTTCCCCACCAAAGGAAGAGAGCACTGTGTCCCACCATGACTCTAAAAGCTCTTTGCCACTAGGACCAGCTCCAGAGACATGGATTTTCTGAGTGGACCCAAAGAGAGACTGCATTTTCACACATGATACTCTCTATTTCCAAGGCTTTCCATCTAACTGGGCAGAACTTGGTCCTAAGGTGTTATAACTGGGCATGGCCTGCGTGAAATAATGAACCAGCTGGCATTCAATGTCAGGAACCAGGTAGAAGGGGTGGCCTGGGACATGGGATGGAAGACACCAGAGCTGGGAAGGCAGAGGTACTGTACCTGTGCCACAAGGATTTATACCCAAAATAATTTCTGTTTGGCCATTTCCCATGGGATTTTAGACCTCTTTTGAGTCAGGTACTGTCTTGCCTTAAAAATGTCAAAAAGGAGCCACAGCTGGTATCTCAGGGTGCCCGGGGAATATACATGATATGGGAGGTCCAAATGCTCCACAGGGTGACGTGGAGCATTCTGTGTCATGCAAAGGACCTGTGTTCAACCCTGCTATGCATACAGGTAGAATTATATATGTGCCTGTACATATGTACTTGTACAAAGGCACCTGTGCCTTGGATACCCAAGAGACATTCTCTCCCTTTGTGGGTGCAAGGTGCCCAGAATGGTGGGTAGGGAATGACTGCCTGGTGATGGGACTGTAGGTATCCCTTTCAAGGCTGGGCAGAAACCCTTCTGAGGGAGGCTGCATGCCCCCAGTGCTCATGGAGGCCCAAGGAGAGACTGAGCTTGCGTGGATCAAAAACTCCAGTGCTATTTGCTTTGTGCCACAACCCCATGGGTCCTTTGGGCAGAACTGGAGCTCAGCAATGAAGCATGATCTTGACAATATCAGATAGACATGATCCAACCACTACCAAGTGAAAGTGAACTCATGCAGAGAGGAATAATATTGCTTCCTGAATGAAGCTCATTGTTTTGCTCTTAAAAATATACCAAAATTTTCTTTTGGCTGACGACAGAGCACTGCAGAAAAGAGGGATTGGTTCACCTTTCCTTGTAGTATAATAGCCCTCTTTCATATCTTTCTTAAATATACAACTGAAGACACATTATATGTTAATACTTCAGCTAACAATAGCTATTCTACACAGATATGTCTGATATCTACATAACTTCCCAAAGTGGGGGTGGGAAGCTGTCTCTAGCTTCAGCAGGGTTTGAAGATTTATGCGATACAATAGGTGCATGTAGCAGGAAAAAACAGGTGAAGAGTACAAGGAATTAAAAGAGGAAAAAAAAAAAAAAAAGAGAGGAAAGAAAAACAACTTTTCTGTCTATCTGTAGGCCAAAGGATTGCTTGTAGATAATCATGGATTAATTGTGAATGTAAAGAAAGAGACACTTTTTTTATCAAAGCTGTTGCCTCAGGCCAAACTCCAGTGCCATGAAAGTCGAAATGTTTTCTTTTATCACAGTTCCTTTTCTGGCACCTGAAATTATTTCTTTCATGTCTGATAGTGAGGAACGAGGCAGCATAGCTCCCCAGAGATGAACGATTGTTACCATGGTCTCATAACATATTGGCAGCCTATGTGGCATCCATGTACACCTGTCACTCAAACAGGACAAAATGCAGATGTGGCACGAAATCTTGAGCTCAACCACTTGCAAGCCTCTCCCCTCACCCCAAAGCCCAAGCACACCCCAAAACACACACATGTCCTCCTTAGCCCCCCTCCTCCCCAGGATGTGGCTGTTTTTCAGCCTACACATATGTAAGTGCACTCAGACATTATCAGGCCTGTTTAATGCAATGAACCTGCATTAGCATTTCTGCAGGGCAAACACAAATAAACAGAAATGCGCTGAAAAAAAAGGTTTCAAACAAATTCCTTTGCAAGTCAAGCAGAGAGAGAGGGAGAGAGAGTACAGCACACAAATGAGCCAATTTCCTTCATATGGAAGTGAACTAAGACCTTTTTAATGAAGACTCCAAGGCCAGGGAGGGAAGTGGGGGGGGGCTGGCTGGATGCTTATTTACTTTTTGAATTTCCTCAGGCTTTGGGCATTTCTCATCACTCAAGGAAAAGGCAAGGTGAGGATAGTGTCCAAAGGCAAGCAGATACAATTTTATTTTAATCTTAGGACTGATGCTCTTGGGGGTAATTTGAACCCAAATTTAAGACCCAGTGTATGGGCAAATAAAGGAGACAGGCAAAACATTTTTTTCTTAGGAGATATTTTTTCTGATATGGCTGTGGGACAGGTCTTCTGCTAGGGGTGGAACATGACTACTTGGAGAGGTAGGAAATAACCCATACGTATGGTTCTAAGCTTAACAAACATGTTGAGGTGGACTGGATTTCTCCATGTGAATGATCTGACATTTTTGGTCAGTGAGACAGAAATAGTACAAAATGAAATGTGAACCCTCTCTTCTCTCTCTCTATCCTTTTTTAAGCAAATTGCCAATTTAGCTCCTGGGCTAAAGTAAATAGTGCACTGCCATTTTTTTTTTAAAGGAAATATGACAAGGAACCCAAATGCGTTCATCCTAGATTTGTAAATCCATTGCTTTATTGAACCATTTGTCCATTCTTATAAACTGATTTATAATAACTGTAATGTGATTCATCATGTCATCTTGTAAATAAATGTGACACTTCATTAAACACAGTAATCAAATTTAAGCAGTCCCACTTTCATGTTAACAACTGAGACCTTTACAATTCTATTGCTCTGAAGATACTCCTACTCCTAGTGTCAAGCAACGAATAAAATGTAACAGAGGTAGGTTTCTTAGAAGAGTGATGAAGAAATAAATATACATTTAGTAAGTAGCCAGTAATGAAATTCGTAATGGCCTGAAATTTACTGTAACAATGGTTTTACAAGATACTCCTGTTGGGGTGGTTTTGTTAGGAAGGAATCAAGACTCTGTTAGTAAGGTTAGTTGGAACATCTTGGAAAATCTGCTGTATGATTAACAAAACCCTTTTAGAGACTGAATTTCAGAAAGGATTTTTTTTCATGCTATTTTTGTGTTTGCCATCTGGAATGACACTGCAAGCTGGCAAACACAGGAATAATGTGAGATATTTCCATCACATAGAGTTAGCTATGGATTCATCAGGGAATGTAAGCATCTGAACATCAGTCAGATGCCCATAATTATCCCAACTCTGACCTGTTTTGAGGGATCAAGCAGACCTCGTATTAAAATTAACTTTTGATTTCTTTTAGGACATGGTTTCTTCCATCACCTGAGGGATAAGTATTCAAATCAGGGAAAAGTCAAAGAAGCACAAATGGGAACGTAAGCATAGAATACAGTTTTTCTGTCTTAGTTGGGAGTGATTTAACATTTTAACAACAGCAGTTCTGTTGTGAGCCAGATTTGCAGGTGGAGTAAATCACTGTGAATTATCTTGGTTGAAGATTTGGCCTACAGTCCCTAATTATGCCCTGTATTGATCATTGGTAAGGAAAAAGCTTATTTCTGTGGCCCTCCTCTCATACTTCTACTGTTCTAGCAATGGGCATAAAATTCAAGATCAGAACATTTGGGGCTTCAAACTGGGAATTCAGGATGAAAAAGCAAGCAGTTTAGCTATGCTATTCTAATCAGTGCTATTAGGATTTCAGTGCACTAGAAGACAGACTCTCTGCTTCCTATTCATGCAATTCTGTTCTTTGTTTTACCCCTGGTTTCATGAAAGTAATCATCACACTTGGAAATTGAGAGCCATTCCAGTTGCATCTTGGAATATCAAATGCAACCATTCTTTCTGAAGTTTATGTTCAGATAGAGCTTGACCACCGAAGTCTGATTTATTTTTTCAAACAAAGTTGGAGTCTGTTTAAACTGAAGACAGCTAAAGATAGCATTTTAAGCAGACTGAAAGAGAGCAAGGGGAACTGCATGAAAGACAGTCCTCAGAAACAGGAGGGGTGTTGAAAAGCAGTGAAGGCTGAGCTCCAAAATGGAAAATCCCTAAGTATACAGGCATGATAGTAGAAGGTGCCAAGGAAATTCAACTCCAGTACAAACCAAGGAAGATCTATCACTGTCTGTTAGAGGGTGCCCAGCACTTTCAAATATCCGTATGTTAAACATCTAGCTTCATATTTCTAGTGGGAGAATGAAGATCTCTGCATTGAAAGCAAGAGGCTGAAAAGCAGAGAGGGCCAGAACAGATGAGAATGCCTGCATTTGGAGAAACAGGATATAGCCAAAATTATGAAATAGCAAAATAAGAGAGAAGAAAAGAAAGAAGGTTATTTCATGTCTGATTCATACATAAAAGATTTCTAGAGAAGGAAAACAAAGATAATGTGCTAGAAAAATTTTATCTAAAATAACTGAAATTACCTTTTCTGGGGGCCTAAAACTCTGCCAAGTTTATACTTCAGTATTGAAAAATGGATGAAGTGAACCTTGGAGCCTACCTGTTGTAGCATGAGAATCCTCAAATGGAAGCAAAGAGGTTCTGGGATGGGTAATAAATGATATTTGTTAAACAACCCTTATCCAAGAACAAGCATTCTGTAAGATAAGTGTGGAATAAACATCCAGTCTCAAGAAAATGGCTAGGGAATATTTAATTTTACTTAAGTAATTAATAAAGTCAGTCCAGACAGGATTTGACAATATTTGGATTGCATATGAGAACTGTAACTGTTCTTTTAACTGTGTTCTGTATTGAAAAGTTGATTTCAGGATGCTTTTCATCAGTTTATCAAGCAAGCCCAAATATTTAAAACTTCATCCATAACCTTAGCCAGCTCAGGTGTGCCTGGTACTTTCTAGTGCTACTCTATATCATGTGAAGTGTTCCTGCTGCATTGGTTAGCTCTGGATGCCAAGAACGGGTGAATACTGATGAGTAAAATATGAGGCATTTGGTGTGAGAAATTTAGTGGGTCCCCATCCAGTCTTAAAATAGTAACTGAACATTGCACTCTCAGGACCTACTGTTATTTTGTGGTTTTTGAAGAAGCAAACCAGATATTCTATAGAAATCTGAAAAAATTCCAGAATTAAATCCTATAATTCAGAGATCCAGATGCCTAGAAGATCCATAACACTGAGGACACACCCAACAGATTTAAACTTTAAGGCATGGCCTGCTGGAAAGTGTTTTCTCCTCAACCTATATATATTATTTTGCAGCAGCACAGCTTTTTACTTAATGTAATGCACCTAATAGCTGGCACATTTAGACTGGACACATCCTCAAGCTTAATTTCCTTCTCAGGCTGAGTTATTTCACAGGATCACAGAATAGTTAAGGTTGGAAGAGACCTCCTGAGATCATCTAGTCCAAACACCCTGTTCAAGCATGGAGAGCAAGGGCCAGTTCCCCAGGAACTTGAATATCAAGAAAGGATATTCCACGTCTCTAGGCACTCTTCCAAAGTTTTACCATCCTCACAGTAAAAAAAAGTGTTTTCTTGTATTTACATTGTATTTCCAATATTTAGTTTGTGACCATTGCCTCTTTTCCTGTCACTGTGCACCACTGAGAACAGTCTGACTCCCTCTTCTTCATTCCTTTTAATCAGCTGTTTATATTCCTTTGTAAGATCCCCCTGAGCCTTCTCTTGTCCTGGATTAAGGGTCTCATCACTGACTCTTTGCTTATACAAGAGATGTTTCACTCCCTTAATCAGTTATTGGTCCTTCATTGGACAGGCTCCAATATGTTCATGTCTCACTAGAGATCTCAGAACTAGACTCATCACTCCAGATACATCTCCCAGTTATGAGTAAAGGGTGAAGGTCTCTGCCCTTGACCTGCTGGCTACACTCTTAATCCAAGGATGCTATTGGCCTTCTTTACTGCAAGGATGAGTTGTTGACTCATGGTCAGCTTGTTTTCCATTGGGATCTTCAATCATCTCATCATGGTTGTTCTCAAATAAAGAGTATGTGACAGGAGTAAGCCTGCACTGACTCTCTGGGGTGGCAGGCTTGGAGTAGTAGTTTCTATGCTGTGTGGCCATGTACATTTTGTAGGACAAGATAGCATGCATTATTTTGTTCAGGATAGTTACACATCCAAAGACAATCAACTAAAGACATTGTTGTGTGACACTGTTGCTGTCATCATGGACCAGAATTTATGTATTCACTATTGCTGCTGAGAAGAGCAGAAGGACATAGAAGACCTTTTGGGACACAGCTAATGTTACCATATTGAGTTTAGTTTTGTCCAACAAAGTGTCAAAAGCAGCCCAGGGTGCAGAACTGTTGGAGTGTGTGTATTTTCACAAAGAATTTTGTTTGATTGCTATTGAAGTGTTTAATTTTGTAATAAATGTTATTGGATTTGTCCTAGAAGCTCCCCAACTACTCATGTTGTTGGAAATTTCAATTGCCAAGTGACCAAAAATCCTATTACTGTCTGCCACGGTGGTGGAGTTGTGGGCATTAAATGTGGAGCTAATTCTTATGGAGGAGCTGATCTATAACAGAGGGGGCCTTCCAGTATAGAAAGCAGTGAGGATTGGGAGGGCAAAGCTCATTCATTTGATACACATGGGAAGAAAAGTCTGGAAGAAGGAAATCCCATGGCTTTGTTCTTTCGGTCTGGAATAAATGGACAGATAAAGTCAGTTTTAAAAGAGCCAGCTTTAGAATCACATGCCAGATGTTAATCAGCTCACAGTCCCTCTAAGTGTGCCATCCTGGTCATAACAAAAAGGTGATGTTACCCTTTCTTCAACAAATAGTTTCCAATTTCATTTTAGAACAAATTTCTTGTCCTCTAAGGTGGAGAGACAAATAAATTGAAACACTTTATATTGATCTGTAAGTATGAAGGCATCTTTATACACTCCCTCTGCCTGAAGAAGCAAAGTCAATATAGCACCTAATGCAATGCTTCTACAACATTTCCATTGGTTTGCAAATAATTCGTTTTCCTTCCTTCCTTAACTGGCCTCTCCATTAATGCCAGCCAAACTAAGCAGACAGCAAATCCATGCAGAGTGTAGAAATCCCATTAGAAAAACAAACAAAAACTCCCACTTGGCCCTCTCCAGAGGAACTTTAAAAAAATTAAAATTAGGAATTATAACATTCTATGTCAGACGACCATCTGCTTACCTCTTAGTGTTTCCTTGTTTGTCTTCGGATTAACCTTATGCATTCTAGAAGTCAAATCTTTCACTCTAGTTGTTGCAGCAAGCTCACTAAGTCTACCAGTTTGGGTATTACAACAGGGAAGCGTGGCCTCACTCCTTGTCCAGTAACCAGCAACTGGAATGTAGAACTGCAGTGCTAAAAGGACCCAGATCATCTGGATGATGCAAGTCACATCATCTCCTGGTATTGGATAAGACTTAGAACACACCTTTCTTGTTAGCTTTTCTTTTTTTCCCTTCAAACCAACTGCTAACTAACTTTGCTACTTCTGCACTCATCTTGATGTTCATTAAACCAGTGACTGACACTGAACCACGTCTGACTGTTGAAGTGCAGAGAAATACAGTCACAGGCTGACTGAATATACATGATGTTGTCAAGCATTGCTGCTTGATGGTTTTAATATTACTACTGTTTATTGTTTACATATTTAATGGCCTTTTTGATATTATGAACTGTTAGTGTTGCTAATTATAAGACAATAAACATACTTAATAGTTTCTAGTGAAACATAATGTTATCAGTGAAAATACCTCAAATAGTTGCAGATTATGTGTGAGCATGACAAAGATGATTTTAAATTGATATTATCGTGATATAAGTCTGTTTTGATAATCTTAGGCATCAGCAAGTGACCTACATAGAACCATTTTTGTCTTCAGCAGAGAACTGATCAAAGCTATAATTATGGTGTGATTACCTTGTTTTTAACTCTAGTTAGCAAAAAAAGAGAGAGAAAAGAAAAAAAAAATGAAAAATCTTGTAAATCAGATCTTTCAGGGTATGACAGCTCTAGTTTTTGCTTTGGCTGTACTTTATTTCTTTAGCTAGCACTTAAGGAATCATAGGCCATTTCCTAAGGCACACTGAACATCTGATTACCCTTGGCTTTCTGAAGATGACCTATTTTCCCAAAAGGAAACATGTGCCCAAAGTGTCCATTTTGTAAGCTTTAAATGCCTAAACTCACTTTGATAATAGCACTGTGTTACATTTTTGGGAAATACTGCAAATTTCATGTTACTTGACTGAGATCTGATGCAGGAGTAACGAGAGTGACCCTCGCTCCTTGGGCCAGGTCAGGGTGAGTTTTCTCAGTGAGAATCAGGCCAATTTGCAGAAAGAACTCCCACTTACTGTGGCTTTTGGAAGCATGCTGTAGGTAAACCACCTCTCCTTGTCATCTGTCCTTGTAATTTCCAGAGTGTGGACATCCTCTCTCTCACCCCAGTAGGATCCCAGACAACCTGTGCAGTCTGGCTGCAGCTGATGTTACTTGTCCTGCTAGTACTGCCACATTTACAACACCAAATCCTGGGTGGGTTGTAAAAACCACAGGAGAAGGTGAGAAGCCTTTGTACTGCCAGCAGGACTGAGGTGGCCAGAAATGCCTGTAGGAACAACAAACAGATCTGACCCAAACCAGCTTCTCTGTTCACAACTATAATTTTCTCAGCTGCAGATACTGATGGCTAGGAAAAAAACATGTATTTCTATGTAAAAATTATGATTAACAAGTATTCTTTGTAATGAAAACGATTAGAAAGTTAAAACTTTCAACAGAAATGCTTCTCTTTTTGAGAAAACTTTTTCTTCTAGAAATAAGGGAAACTCCTGCCAAGAACTTGCATGTGTAAGTCATGAAGGAAAAAGGACTGATCCTGTCAGTTTTTTTGTAGAGTCCTTTATTTTCTACCTGTTGCTGCTAGCACAGATCTGCTTTTTAATGCACTTTAACAGCAATGGAGACCTGTGGGAAACATGCCCAGACACCTGTATTTTAGGATTTTTAGGGGTCTTTTTTCCACCTCCCTTTCCTAACAACAAGGTGATGAGGACTCAGGATTTCACCATGTAGGGAAAAGTTCTGTAACTACTGAAATCAGGGTCTGCCAAGGTATTACAGGGTATACAGCCAACGTATTACAGTGTCTTTTGAAGGGAAGCAGTAAAGCGAAGTCTTTTTTACACCAATACAAACACCTTTTCAGCACAGGACACTATCTTCAACATCAGTGCTTAGAACTAGATGTAGTAGGAGAGAAAATTAAAGGCAAAAGCCAGGGTGAATAGAGGACCAGGAAATAAAAGAACAGAAGGAGAACAGGAAAGGAGCAGGGAGAGGCATTATATTGAAGCTGAATGGGGAAAGCATAAATGAAAAATATAGTACAGGCCTATTTTTATACTGACATGAAAAATTCATCTTGGTGAAATTACATGCAATTGTAAATCCAAGAATGTCCACTAATTTCTGACCCCATAACAGAATCAGCATGTGACAAACTCTATACTTATCCATATACATGGCTCGGACTTACAGAGATACTTCTGCAAAGGTTTTACCCAGAACAATTTCTTCTAAAATCTAAAAGGATGACAATATTAGAAGGTTAGATGAAATGGAAAGTTTTTCTGAACTAAATTCCTTGGAAAACATGGATATGACCTTACTTCCTCTCTATTGAGGATTACTGACTTACCAAGATTTACTGCAGTGTTATATGCTCTGAATGGAACCGAATATTTGAATGTGAGTGTAATTATATGTAAGTACTATAATTTTATTACCATGATGCTACAGCTATTGATTACAGATAATTGTCTGAAGTCTACAGATAGGGCTGCATAAAGCTGACAGCTAGTATCACCTGTTAGGTGTCATCTCTGTTTTTTGGAGGAAAATTATATCAGATTTTAGGAGTCCTATCTCATTTCAATAGATATTTGTAATACAGAGGGTGAATATCTTACTCCATGCTTTCTAAAGGATAAAATTTAACCTTTATTCTGAAAAGTACCTGTAGAAATAGAAGTTTGGGAATGATTTTAATTATTGTCTCTTAGTGTCTCATAGCAAATCTATTCAGTTTGCAAGAGGTGTTTCTGTTGGCCTAGAAAGGAAAGCCATTCCTTGCTTAGGGTCATTATTTGCAGTTGACTATGCAGGGCAAATTCTGTTTCTCTCACTTCTAAATTTTCTTCAGATTTTACTCTCAGGTCCAAATATCAACCTTCTTATACTTCATGTAGAACAATCATAAGAAGAGGGATTGGTCCTGCAGTTAGAATTCAGCTAACCATTATCTTGAAAGGTAAATCAACAACATTCTGAAGTTTGCTCTTCTGAGTATTTCTGTGCATTTGTGTTGCTGAAGTTTGAAATGCAAAAAAGGTACATCAGCATCTTCATGGAAGATCATCCCACTTTCCAGGAAATTCTAAGCTTCTATTCCCAAACTAGCCAGGCTCTCCTCCCCATATGTGAGCTATAGCATATTATGCTGAAAGGACAAAAAAGAATAAATTATAAATGTGCTTTTTCTTTCAAAATTTGTAGAAATTCACTGGTGCTATCTATGGCCATGAACAGGAAGTTGGACTGTTGATTAAAAAAGTGTCTTTCTTTATGTTTTTCCCATTGTGTTGCAATTTTATTCAACACTGGTGGCAACTGGGGAAAT
The DNA here is from genome assembly GCF_036169615.1 of Heliangelus exortis. Lineage (NCBI taxonomy): Eukaryota > Metazoa > Chordata > Aves > Apodiformes > Trochilidae > Heliangelus > Heliangelus exortis. Next base: position 92,306,571 of record NC_092423.1, read on the forward strand.
AGGAAAAAAAATGGGAGCTGGAACCTTGCTTTGCACTAGTTATCTCCTCTGGCTGTCAGGGAGATTTGAAGACAAGAACGAAGGGAAGCCTCAGCAGAGCTGTGCACAGCTCCTACTGAGAGGAATAGATTGCTCGAGTTTCAGCATCTCATGCCACCAGTTGGGGGTCACTCATAAGACGTGCCTCTAGCTAAACACGATTTTATATCCAAGACTATCATGAACCCCCAAGAGAAAGTCAAAACTCAGCAAAGCATGACAGGCAAAGCGTTTCTGGCCTTCACTGGTGTACTGGGGGACACTAGTGAAAAAGCTGCATACATGTGTAATATGTATTTGCTTCTGTAAGGATGAGATGTTTGATGTACATTTATTAAAGAGTTTGTTGCTTCATTTTATTTAACATGCCTGCCTTCTGCCCATTATTGCCAGTTATTTCAGTCCGTTGTAATCTATTAAAAGATTGAAACAGCCAACACTAAAATGTTTAAAGTATACACCTTTTCTGTCTCAAACAGCTCCTCTTCAGGAGTACTTTAGCAAGCAAAGGATCCCCAGCAGCAGGCATCAGCTTTCCCAGCTAACCCTCTGTGGAGGATGAACATGTGTCTTGGATGGAGAGCCTGAGCCCACAGCTCATTGCCTCACCACTGATTTTTCCTCCCTGGTGCTGGAGAAGGGCTGAGCACACAGGCTGGCCTGGCTTGGGCATCACTGCAGTTGGAGAGCGCTTTCCATCTTAGTGCTCTTTGGAGAGAAAGGTACTGGAAGATTTTTCTTTTAATCTTGATTTTTCAACTTAAGATAAACTATTTGTCCTCACATTTTCAATGGGAAAAAAAAAATAGGTTTTGCCTACATGACTGAGTTGGTGTGATTTTCCAGCTGGGTATTGTCTAAGATCCCAAGGTGGCAATTACCCCTTCCTCTCTTGCAGAGAGGTACTCTGGGCTACTGCGCTGGCCTTGTTCAGCTCCTGTGAGTGCTAGCATAAGCAAGTAATAATAATAGCAGGATGGCACGTGTCTTTCAAAGCACAAAATGGCTGCTGCAGGTGGTTACAGTCCTAAAAAACCCCGTAAACTGCAACCTTTAAAAGCTCACCATCTTTTTAATGAGACTAGGAAATGGTAGAGAAGTCCATTCCCTGGATGATGAGAGAGACATGGGTAGGAAATGTACTAACCTAACCCTCTCTCCTTGCAGCCTGCAGCCTAGAGTCCTCCAGGACTCTCAACTATGCAGGGAAGAAGCCAGGAACGCCTCCTGTGGGACCACAGCTAATTAGAATATCCCGAAATCCAATGTCAAAACCTGGCCAGAAGCCTTAAAGAGAAACCTCAGTTATAATAACTAGATTAGGGTAACAGCATAGCCCCAGAGAATTTCTGCATGTAGGTAGCTTTTTAGATTTCAGGGGGAAGGGGTTCTGTGGGGCTTTTTCAAGTGCTTTTTCAGATGATCTTGACAAAAGTTTAATGCTGTGGCTTTTTCTTTAGTTGCAAAGTCTATGACATTGCATCAAGTAAGAGCCTGAGAAACAGCCTTCAAATCTTTTCATTCACTTTACTCTCAATTTTTATACATTGAGCTCTGAAATATGCTTATGGACAAACACAAAAATATAGCTGGCATCTTTTATGCTGCTTTTGTCACTAATAGAGTGGCAGATTGTAGAGAGGTCATACAGTTGCCAAGTATGTCTCTGTTCTAAAGAACAAAATTCCAGCAAAAGCAATGGACTGGTCATGCAGAAGAACTTAAAGGTTTCCTATCAGTGTGGTGAATCCCTACTGCTAGCAGATAATTATGAACTATTTATAAATGCAGGGGTTTTTTTCTGCTTTTAAAATTTACTTTGTTTATCGAAGTTGTAGGCAACACAAAATAATATGTAAACTAAAAATCTAATTATTACTAAATTTTAGGGACACTGTTTACCACTGGACTCTGTAGAGCTAAGCTAATGGTTGGACTTGATGATCTTTTCCAACTTAAAGGTCTTTTCCAACAGGAACAATTCTGTAATTCTATAATCGGGTATACTGCTATCCAATAGCATAACAGTCCACTTTTCTATGGCTCTTCCATACGTTTAAGCCCCTTAATCCCTTTGAAATCAATGGACTAGCATATTAATTTAAGATGGAACATGCTTGACTGTGTAGCTGGACTCAGGAAAGAATGTGGTATCCTATTAGAGCGTGCTTGAAAACACTCAGGGAAGACTCCATGACTTCTCACAATATGAGAGGTGCAAAGGTTACAGGAAGGCAAATACTAATTTAATATTTTACTGCAGACATTTATATCAGTACTAGTATTTCCCTTTAAAAAATCTTATTAGAATGTTTTATCTAGATCTCTTTTTATGAGATGTTAATAGAGTCTTTATAAAACCATGGGTTAGTTAAAAACTTCTCTTAGATGATGGTGTCATTACTGGTGGGCCCATGCTGCTCTTTTGGCATTCATCAGCTGGAGGCATGTGGGCTGTCTCATGGGGAGTTGAGAACTTGCAGGTTATCACTTTGATTAGCTGCTGTAGGCAACTGGTGGCTACTGTAATTGCCTCTGCAAGTCTAAAATGAATATACATTTCCTCTGACAAGGAAATGGTAGGAATATATGCCTAGTGGAAGCTTTAGGTTCCTATAATGCCATGGAGATCAAATTAAAAAAGGAGAGAAAGAACCTGTTGCTATAGTACTTCATTAATTAAACATCAATTTAGAAAATACAGTGGCATTGACAGGTTTGGGACTGGCTGCTGATACTGTTTGGCAGGGACAAATTTTGAAGTGGGTTAATGTGTAAGCCTTACAGAAGATAACATTAAAGCTATAAATGGAAGGATGCCTCTTTAAAATATTATTTTAAATTACAGTGTGCAAAGTCAGCCTAATGATTTAAGTATTTTTAAGCAGATATTTTAAAGCACGTTGCTCATTAGCAGCCATCTGTAGTCAGCACTCAGAGCAGGCAGAGAGGGGTGCGGTGAGGGGAGGGGAAGGGAAGGAAAAACTTTCATAGTGCCCGAAATCACAGGTCTGGGCTGGAGAGAAGCAGCTCAGGGATGAGAGGGAGGAAAAAGGAAATCAGGAGCCAGCACTGCAGCTGAGATCAAAACAGCCTCTACATTTACCTTCTCTTCCAGTTTTGGTTTACATTAGCATCCTGTGTTGTTCTCTTATTTCTTTTCCCTTCTTCAGAAAACTTCTTCTGCCTGTTTCTTTGGGATGCGTGCCAGCTGTCAGGCCTTGGCTGTGGAAAAAGTACAGGAGCTCAGCTTCTGGCAGCTCCAGCTCCTGAAAATGCTGTGGGTATGAATGTGAGCAGAATGGAGAATGCCAGGACAGGGTGCTTCATGAGGGGCCAGGAGGCTTCAAGAGGCCCCACCGCTGCTTGAACCAGACTTCCCAGTATGATTCCCAGGCTGAGCAGAGAAGCGTTTGGGGAAACTGGCACAGCTGAGGGGACCTGCCCTGTTCTCCTACCATCACCACTGTCACCTCCCAAATGGGCTGTCTGCCTCCAATCCACAGGGACAAAGGAGTCCCTTGACACCTACAGATGGGCAAAAATCCCAAACATGTAGTTTTTGATTCAGCCCCGGTTTGTTTTCTGCCATTTGTGGATGCATGTGCTGGTCTATCCACCAGCAAGGTTTTGCCCATCCTGAAAATTATTTAACCTTTCTCTGTCATGCAGTAGCTCAACAGTACAGAGGCATATAGAGCAATGAATCCAGCTGGCCACGTTGCTTTCACTTTTCCAAGGGCAGAAGTCTGTAACAGGCAAAGAGACTGCACCAGCATCACTAGGGGTGAAACTTGGCCAAGTACCTCTGAATCAGGAAAGAAAACCAAAAGCCCAGGGGGCATGGATATATTTTTCTCTTTTGTTGGTAGCTGCCATCAATACTTTCTTTGGAAAAGACAGGGCAAAAAACAAATAAGCAAACAAAAGTCCTTAAAATTAGCTTTGATATCTGTTTATAAGCCATTGATTGCATTATTGAAGGGATTTATGGTATCATAGCTCTGGAATTGAACTTGGGAAATTTTACAAGGAGAAGATTTTATTAAAAGCATTATGTTTTCATACAGAAAAAAACTCAGCAGAGATTCCAGACTGTATTCTTTCTTTCCTCTGAGGAAAACAAGTTGGGTATTTGGCAATCACATTCTTCAGGATAAAAGTGGTATGTGTGCTTTTCACACATTTTCTGCATAAATATTTTGAGGTTCCTGTAAAACAGGACAACTGCTTTTTTTATTCTTCATGAATCAGCCCCTATGTTTGAAACAAATCGTTGCAGCAACAAGGAATGACAGCATGACAGCCTAGTAGGTTATTAATGGGAGTGACAGCCTGCAAATCAGAAATCATGGCAGTGCATCTGTATGAACAGCAATTTGTGCTCAGTTGAATAACCAGGAAATCCAGAAAATCAGAAAAGGTTGGAGGAGAAGATGAATCAAACAGAAACATTTTTCAATAACCCAAACTTTCTAGAAGTAATTGGCATGTCAGGGGAATAGCAACATTCAAAAGTTTAGTAGTACCAATGCCTAGGTTCACATATGCTTGTTTCAGTGCCCACTGAAAAGCTAAAGCTAGACAAAAGAAAAAAAAAGGGAAATGTAAGAATCTTGAGGGGGTTTTATTATCTGTTATAGTGATGTCATCAATAAATGAAATTGTAGCCTATTTAACTGCTTTATCATATTTGCTAACAAATTTTATTCACTATGTAATCCAGATATTCATATAGTCGAACTTCGTAAACTGAATGTTGAAAATTCTCCACTAAGGAAAATCTCTGTATAATTCATAAAAGCAGGTTCTCTGTTTTTTATACCCTCTGTCTGAGCTGTTCTGTAGAGGAGGATGGAACAAAATAATAGATATTCTGTTTCTCTCTTGAATGTAATAGGAAGAAATCATTACAGGTGAGCATGCTGCAGTTGCAGCTTATATACAAGTTTAGGAAGAAACTAGCCCTGGACTATAGAGGTAGGATTAAATTGTCCACACAGATGTTTTAGGTTGTTATAGATGTTCCTAAAATTTTATTGATGGGCATCTGAACTCAAATTTACCATCTCACTGCTTTTGGTCACTGCTAACAGTCACCAACGATTTCATAGTGTGCTTCTCACTAATGATTAATTTGAGCAACGTTCATATTTTCATGAACTGAATGAACTCAGAAAGGGGGTTTAGTTGTAGTTATGTACAAATTGCTGTAGAAATTGCTATAAATTACCCTTTAGGATCAGAGCTAATAAAATCTCTGACTTCAGTCCCAACCCAGAAAGTGGAAAAATTAGTTGATCTAAATCCCACATTGGAGGTTTCTGCAACATATTGACTTAAAACTTGTGCATCACAATCCAGATTCACTCTTTCAATTACTGTCAGTTATTTCACCTAAGGGATATCAGTACTCCAGTGGTACATTCCAGCCATACTATTAGTTGGCCAGTAAAACTTTACTTTGATTTATTTGTTCTGTCAGTACAGAACACATAAACTCCAGGAATAAGAATTCCTTTCCACAGATACACATCAAGCATGATAATCTCGCTATATTATTATACAGTGATTACTCAAAGTGAGAAAAAGACAAATCCAAGGAAAGTCCTACCTTCAGTTCAGAGGCACAATAACTCTATTCACCATGAAGAACACTTATGCAATCATCAGGTCATCCACACTTGAAGCATAAAATGTTTTAGTGCTCCAAAGAAAGAAAAAGGGATGAATCGCATACAGGCAGAAGCCCCACACCCTACACTGTTCCTTCCTCACCAAAGCAGTAAGTTCCTCCCTGATTTGCCTACATGTATGATTTTAATATAAAATAACCAAATCTAAAAATCCATTTCGATTTTTGAAGAATCTCCTATTTTTCCTGGTTCTGATTATTTCTAATAGCCTTTTTCCCCCAACAGTCAAGTTTTGTTTTTTTTCCTTTGCATTATCAAGAATACAGATTTGAATTTAATGTTTAAGACTTATTTCCAATTATACAGTATCAATTTTGTGTCTCTTATTCATCAGTCTTTTATGTTTGATTTCTGCTAGAAGTTAGCATATTGCTATGGGTAACACCCAGGCAGTGTGTCTTTTTGGATCACTAAAAAATAAAATAAAAAGAAAATATCTCAGAAGAAAAAATGCCATTGGTTGAAAAGCTTTTCAATGCTTAAATAAAATATAAACAAAATGTGGTTTCTGAATGAAATATCAAGACAAATCATCCTCTTTCCCATCTGTTATACTAAAAATGGCCGCTGTGGTATTATGTTGTATGGATACATGTTCCAGTAATGGGTGAAATAAAAACAGACATATGCTAGCAAGAAAAAATAAAAAAAAGTTCATAATAACTTATGAGCTGGATCAGTATGGAGAAATATATTCAGACATTAGAGTACAATATCTGCCAATCTGTATGTAAAAAAAGGGATTTCCATACTGCTTATAATTGTTACATTTGCTTAGTACTTTCATCCCAAAGGACATCAAGAATGCAACATATCACCAGCATCAGCGCACGTAAGGTAATCTTAAATAAAGGCTTCTTCACTTGCATTAGAATCTGCTCATAAATCTCTCAAATGACCTTTCTGATTACTTGGCATTCTTGGAACAATTTCAATGTACCAGCAAGTATGTTTTAGGGTTTGACCAAACTGAAAAACAACTACTCTGCTTTTAAGGGATAAAGAAATAAAAAAAATACAGCCTTTTTCTAGTTTATCTCTGTGAATTTCATGGAGCAGCACTGGAGATAGGATGAGGTAGACTAGAGATTGCCTTTGGAAATCAAAGGAATGGTAATGTCTGAAAGCCACAACACCTGGAACTCTATGGTTTGTATGAAACAAATGGATCTTCTTAGTTACAGCCCTGGCAAGCTTTAATTTGTCTGAAGAATAACTAAAACAAAGATGGTGATACAGAGCCTCCTTCATGCTCTGCTGCCTCATCTTACCCTCTAGAGCAGAGCTGGTTGAAAAATGGTATTTCCTACAGGAAATTCCAAGAACTTAACCTATGGATTTGCTCCAAATTGAAGCAAGTCCAAATCTCAACATTTTTCACAAAACTGAGCTTTACAAAGTGTTTCATTTTGATTGCGCTGAAATAATGCAAGGTTTTCATTAAAATCTCAGGAGTCTCCAGCATTGGGGGACCAGACAAAGTTGATATCATGTATTTCCTGGGCACCTTTACAAAAAATGCTCCGTTTGATCCCTGGCCTGGTTTTAAAGTAGACCTGTCTTCCACAGTTACACTGACATTGCAGAGAAGGCATCCAGAGGAGTAACTTGTGCAAGCACACACAGCATCCACAGCAGTCAGCTTGCCATCTTCATGCCTTCCCCATCAACCTGGGGCATCAGTTTTGCAGTGCCTGGACTCGTCCTTCCACAGACACCGAGCTCTTAGCAGTGGACAGACTCACCAGATTTGTACCACAAAAGCTTAGGGAACCTCAGCAGGCCTTTACTACCTGCCAGGTAAGTTCTGTGTTTTCCTCTGTGCCATGACCAATTGTTTTCACCTCAATCCCCATCCAGCCATGCAGCAGCCTACAGTGACTGGAAAATAAGTGTATGGAGGATGATGCTTTCTCTACCAACTCCTGCTGTGTCAGCATTTCTTTCTCATGCACTTTTTTTTCATCTTTTCCCATTTGCAATATATTAAGATTGCAAATATATATGAGGGGGGGTGCTTTTTTTTTGGTGCATAATGATATGCGCCCACGCACTGCAAAGATGATGTTCATATGTTCATAACAAGGCAGAAATTCAGGGATTGATGATGACCTGAGAATATGATGAGACGGTGAGTAAAACAGTGTTTGAATTTGTCAGCAAAGGGTCAGGTATATTTTATTTTTAAGGAATGTAGCTTTTTATAACACTAAGTGCAAATGTGAAGTAATTTGTTTCAATTTTTCGTTTTGTCTTTAATGCCCATTATGTTAAGGAATAGTCTTCAAAGATAGGTGAAGGAAGAAGGAAACCAGAGAGGTGCTTATAGGTTGCAAGAGTATATTGAGAATGAGACATCACACTGGAAGGCATCACTGTCAAAGGTCCTCTGGGGGAAAAAACAGACTCTGTGGTTGGTATTTGAGTTCCAGCAGGAAAGAAAAATTACTCTGGTAATGCAAACAACACAACTGGTGATTAAGTAATGCCATCATGTCCTTCCTCCTGAGGAATCCATGGAGGCAAGTTCATATAATTCCTCATCTGTGGTTTTGCCAAATAATCCATACCAAGGATTTTTATTGTTCTCAAACACCTTTGAAAATTTTGGGCAAATCATTGGTAGAATGAGCTGCAATTCTCATCTTAATGAATTCATTTCTCAGAACTAGCACTGAACCTGAACAAAAATTATAGAGCAGAACAATACAGATTGCTTTTGACTACTTATATCCAGGTCTGCTGTTGAACTGTGGATTGTGTTTGTTATTTTAAAAGAAACATTAGATCCAATATAAACATATTTTTTTTCCAAAGCCAAAAATAAAAATTTTTTACTTGTGTTTTTCCCCAACACATTTCTGGACTTCCTCTCTAGACTGCTCTTGTTTTTTGCTTTCTCCCTCTACCATGACAGAGAAATTGAGATAGACAAGGTTCACTTATGCTCAGATTTGCTATGAGCAAAGGAATTATGATAAATTCACATCCAAAATCAAGCAATTAGTTTAGGAGGAATAAAAGATTAATCATGGGAGGGCCGATGAGATGGAGATGAGTCTACTGTGATAAATTACTCCAGATTTTTGGCAGTCACTATTCATGAGTGATAGGGAATACCAAATTCTCAGTTCTTCTTTGGAAGAACTATGAGACATCCAAGAAGCATGTGTTGCAGAAATAAAAAAATCCTTTACTGATTCATGTGATCCTTCAGCAGAAAGAAGAGAAAGAACTCAGCAGCATGGCTGGATTTCATTGTGCTCATTGTTTACAAATTGTCATCAGAAGAGATAATTTCAAAAAATCCTTCAGCCATTTTTTTCCCTGGAAAAATATGGGGTCTTGGAAGCCCTACTTACCTGATTAGCCAACATCTTCTGCTTGGACTAAGAGATACATTTGCAGTTGGGAATCTGCTCTGGTTTTTTTCTTATCTTTCAGTGCTGCATAAATCTGCAGCTTGATGACTGCAAAGGGCTCTTGAACCACCTACAAATGATTATTCTTGTTGAATGGATAAAAAAAAAAATCCTGTTGTGAGGATGTAAATGACCTTGTCCTGTGTCATACTACAAAAAGGGCTTCCTTTGCTATGTTGCTGAAGTCATTTAGACCCTGTTTGTGGAAGGTTTTTGCTGACTCTAGTGTTGCACTTGGGTGGAATTTAGGTTTCTGAGTCAAAACCTATTTGGAAGTTGTGGATGCCAACATTCTCACTTGTAAAATTCCCCAGATGTCCAAAGTTCTGCTTCTGTTCATAAAAGAATCATTTCAGGAGAAGTAAGAATTTGGTTTGGCATTTCTTTAATGTCTGAATTTAGCTGAGATCTACATACTATGCTTAAATCTCCATAGGATCTGGTATAGTAGATTTATTATGAGCTTGTCTTGGCAACCATCTAGATGAGTTCAATAAAAAATATATTGTTATTGAAAGATCCTCCAGGCTCCCCATGCCTGCAATTTAATTTTAATTAGGGCACTCACTGCAGATGTAGGAGACCTACTTTCAATTCCTTTCTCAGATTCAGGAAGTATTTACCCATGTTCTTCACTCTTCATCAGACTGTACTCTGTTGTGAGTCATCATCTTTCCTCCTGAAACTCTGCCACTAGGCAGAAAGAAATGCAAAAGTAGCTTTCACAAAAAGAGAATTCAAGCAAAACTGCAATACCAGGCTTTTATGGATTAGATACAAAAGGTTCAGACTGTAATTACTGGGTACAACTTTACTCTAGACTGAACTCAGGTCTGGCTGTACTTACAGCCAAAGCAGGCTGTTATTCTTCTCTGTCTGTCATATATTTTCATGACTGCCAGGACAAATGAGAAGTGAGTCAATGGCATAGTACTGAGGATCCTTATTCTTCACCTTCTGCCCTCAGACAGGATCACTATTTTGTGTAGTTAATTTCATTTTGGATAAGTATAGGCCATTTATACTTTTTTCATATTTTTTGCAAGTTAATTTTTAGAATCTGGTTTATTTGCCCAGCAAAGCCTGTTTATTCTAAGTAATTGTGATAATAATAATTGTGCAGATATGTTGGTTTTCCTGATACGGATGAGTCAACCACAACAGGTTCTCCAACAGTGTCCCATAAATAAGGCCATGGAATTGGGTCTTGCAGACAGCATTAATTTCTAGATTTAAAGTTCAGGTACCCTCAGATAAGGTGACTGAGAACAACTTTGGTTACAAAAACAGAGTACAGCTTGGATTCATGCCTCAGCAGCTGCAATGCGATATCTTTACTGCTCAAGCACTGCATTTTGGCAGTGAGTATGTACTGCAGATAATAAGGATGTGCCAGATTCTCACATCAAATCTAGAATTATTTCTTGTTTCAATCATGTCTTTCTTTTCTTGATGACATCTATTGATGACATCTATTCTGAATCATGGTTTCTAAGCTTTTAATCTGAGTTATTTAGGAACAAGCTGACTTTAAAGTGGTTAGACCAGCTTGCTGCTGTGTTTAAAAGAACTAAGTATTGGGAATTCTCAGGATGGGTATGTGATGGAAGGAAGACATATAGATCATGGCTATGAGAAAGTGTCATCTGTATACACAGAGAAGCCTTATTTCTGGGTGTGTATTGAGTTTTTGGAGAAACCGAGTCTGATATGACATTAAGGCAGGTGATAAATAAAGAAAAATTTAGACGATCAAAGAGCAGAAAGAAAGTCTGAAAAGTTGCAGCCAGTGAGAGCAAATCATCATTGATAAACCCAGTGGTGTCCTGTCACTAAGAGTCTTCCTTCAGTGCCCTGCAGGAGGGGTTTCCTTCCAGTCCTAAGATGAGAATTTGGCTTCCTTCAACAGACAGAAAATTAAAACTAAGCCTGGAAGCAAAACCCTGCTGAGTCTTGGACTTAAACCATGTGGGAAGAGAAGACTTTCTATTTTCCTCTCTTGAAGCAATATCATATCTCAATCCTAATGTACTTAAATACCAACACGTAATTTGACTGGTGAGCACTGCATCAACCACTAACCATTGTGGTAAGAATATTATAGAAAGTACATAGTCAGGACTTGACCCCAAATAACTTCAAAACAAGCATATAATAAAGTGGGGTCTGGCCAAAACAAAGTAATTTAACAGGCAATTGAAAATACTTATCAAAACAGAGTAAGGAGGATTTAAGATGCACAAATAAACAAATGGCTTGTTCAGCCTCTTTTACATCTGGAGAGTTGTGTTGTTGCAGGTCTATTTTTTCAGTAATAGTAATTCCTAGAACATAATGTTGCTTACTGATACTGATTTTGGAGAAAGATTTTTGCAGAGTACAATTTACAATAATATTCGAAATTGTGCAGAATTTAGGAATATCTTATATCCCTGGAGAAGCAAAGTTGCTGAGATAGAAGTAATTTACTAAAGAAAATCTTGAAATGGCATGAAAAGCAGTAGAAATGTGGGCTGTCATTTCACTTTGGTGTGTTCTTATGACAAACCATGCTAGATTAACTAAACTAAATCAGAATTTTGAAACTTTAAGTGGAAACATTTAGTTTGGTTCAGTTTTCAGCTTAGTCCTCTGTTTCATTTGGTCCAATAAATTATTAATGCAGGAAATAAACTTATTAAAATAACTGATTTTTAAAAAATATATAATTTAAATCAGAAGAATTAAAATTGTGAAAATGCTTCAATAGGAACTTCCCACCAGAAAAAAAAGTGGAATGATCCCAAGGTCTGAACTGCTGAATTTCCAAAATTTCCTTTATGTGAAGCAACTGCCTTTTTACCCATCCTCAGTTTTAATAATCAGATCTTATTTCCTGGTTCATGCTTCTAAACACCTGCAAAGCTGCTCAGCTTGTAGGTCTGGGCTCATGCTTTGGACCTTCCTGTCTCCTCTTTGCCACAGCCATTACCTGAATCAGTAGCCTTCTCCCTTCTGCATTTCTTTCTTTCCATGCCAGTATGCAATGGGAATTGTTTCGCTGAGTCATGTAGATGCACAAGTTTTGTCCACTACCTTACTTTGTTAGTCCTGCAGAGTAATTGCTGATATGATCAAGACAATATTAGGAATACCTCTCTGCCTTCTTCCTTTTATTTATTTACAGCAGAGGAGAAGCCAAAATTTTAGCAAGTTCCCTGTCTGCTCACTATTCCAAGAGCTCTGTGGATCGCAGCTGAAGAAATTGTGATGCTTGATATTTCAGGAGAAACCATTTCCAGGATTTTAATATTACAAACCCTGTTCTTCCCCCTCATTTTTCTGTCTGACCATTTTTATCACTTTAATCAGATTTTATTCAGGTTGTCTCCTCTTGAGTCCTTAAACTGGGGGCACTGATGATCATCTGAATGCAAGGTTTACTGTGTGACCATTACTGCTCTCATACTGCAGCTGTAATTTTTAAAATTATATAAAATATCTGTGAAATATAAATACAGAAGTTAAATTGCAGTGACAGTGGAAATGAGGTCAATATAATAAACCAGCAACACTAGATATAATGTGAAGAATATGTTAGTGGATAATAACTGATGAAATCAGGTAATTCTGTTCTCGAAGCCATAAATATAAAGATTCTCTAAGTGGCAAAGTTAAATTTCCCTGTATAATGACTAATAACATTTAGCTACATTTAAGCGGGTAGCTCAGCTGTTAGTAGTGCAAATGGGAAGATCCTATTTAGTATGACAGAAGATGGCTAGGACTTCCAAGTGCTCTGGGTTCTTTAGACAAGTATTGTCTAAATACACAGGGTTATCAAAAAACCCTATAGAGGACAAATTACAACACGAGTCAGAGTGCCTTGAGGTTCATGGGTGTGGATCATATTGCTCCAACTCTTCTAGGAATCAGCTGCTTTTGCCCTTTGCTGTTGTATGTAGTGTGGGTAGAATGGTAGCATCCCTTTCCACTATGTACTTCATAGCAATTATAACCAGAAGAATTAGCAAGGCTGGGGCCCTGGGGCAGCTGTCTGAAGAACAGAAGTGATTCCCCCAAAGGACTGTGGACAGTGACATCCTGAAGGGGTTTGCTTCCTAATTTTCCTTGTTGGACAAATGGGCTTAGTTATTTTCTGTACCATGTTTCTTTGAGGTTGCCTCTTGCCAAGTAAGAGAAGTGGTGTGTATGTGGTGGGGAAGGAGGAGAGGTGGGACAAAGAAAAGGGTAGACTGGGAACTCACTACTCCAGCCCCTGCATGGGATCAGAATAGGTAAGTTTTTGGATCTGGAAATGATAGTGCTCTCCAGGGTCTGTCAATTTAGATGAAGGGCAGTATCCAAGATATATGAAGCCTTTTCTCTTTACAGGGTTGTTGGCTGATTCAATCCATGCAGGGTCTTGAAATGAAATGCTTAAATATTGCTATGCTGAAGTAAATGTTTGAAAGAGCAAATAAAACTAAAAAGCCAATATCACAAACTTTGATTCATGTAAATTGACTTTACCCATACAAAAAAGTCTCGCCGGCTTCAATAGCTAAAGACTAATTGGGTGACTGAAGATTTGTAGTATCTAGGATTTAACTAGTAATATGAATAACTTGAAATCTGACTCCACAAATCAAATGTGCTAAGATTTACTTTAATTCCTGTGCTGCTGCAATGCATAGAGCCTCCAACCAGTTTTGAAACATTTTGCTGCATACAAACACGTAGCAGTTTCTGTCCACAAGCTATACAGAAAAAGTACTGCGGGAGGAAGGAAGCATTGTTGTACTGATGAAGAAAATAAGCCTGGGGAATAGGTTTTGATGCTATATTATACAACACTATGCTGTCAAAATCAGCTTTGGAAACTGATATCAGATATACAGGAGTGAGTACAAGCATGTTAATGTTAAGTCTCTCCATAAAAGAAATTATTATAATTTACCACTGCTGTTTAATATATTTTATCAGGTTTACTCTAATGTAAAAAAAAAATTGCAGCGCCTCAAATTTGACTCAAATTTTAAAAGTCATCCCTATGTTCAGAGTCAGTTCAGCCATAAATCCCTCTGTCTTCTCCACCTTAGCTTTAGGAAAGGTAGGGATCTATACAAAAGTAAGGATTATTAACACCTCTGTACAGGTAGAGTTAATGAAGTACACAGATTGAGCTATTTGCCCAAGGACTTGAAAACAGAACAAAAGCCTGAGTGGAATGCAGACTTAGCTGTTCTTCAGTCGGGTGTGTTTGGCACCCTCACTAAAATGTTGTGTGGTCAGGTGGTGACACATAATACTGCTGAGGCCCCAAACCTTGCCATGCTTTCTAAGCACATTGTATACAGTTTTTGTTATTTGAACATGTATGTTTTGAATTGTAGCTGTGTAATGGCACCATTCTGCATCCTTTGAGTTTTTCTGATATCCTTCTTTCAAGTTTCTGTAATGGAAGAGGTCAAATACCAAAATAGTGTATTTTTCCTATTCTAAACAACAATAAAGAGACCATCTATCAAATTGGCAGGTTCATATCTTTTGTAACCATGTACAAAACACACTCCAACTGAAGGAACAGCTGTCAGAGCAGTCTCTTGTCAGCAGGTGGGTTAAAGTTTGCTAATGCATATGCAGGCATACAGGCATTCACATCCTTATCTCATGGAAGATCAATAGCAGTATTTCCAAATGTGTTTACAGTCATGATTTACTCTGGATGTGTTAGCTTTCTTTTGTTCTTTGGCCCACCTGTCTCCTGTTATCTTTTTGCAATAGGTTTGTCCACCACGTGAGAAACTTTTTCATGAGCTAAATCCAGAGAAGTAAATAGAGTGGGTGATTTTTGTTTATTCAATTACTTCCATAAATCTGAGGTAAATGATCTGTCTCTTAGCATTTCTACTGCCACATTATTCAAGAAGTGGATAACGCTGGTTTCTGATCTCTTTTAGCATCATGTAGGAAAATCATATTCCAGGCACCTCTTGAAATTAATATCACAGTCTTTACCAATGTAGATTAGAGTCCTATTCTTTAATCTTTATTTCCTCATGTAATTATTTTTAGTTCACTAGGTGTGTATGAAGAAAATTAAGAAATTAAAACTAGTCCGGATGATTCAGAAACATCCACACAGCAGAGGCCACACTGGAGGGAAGTGCAAATGTAAGGATTAGGATGAAGTTTCCTTAGGGCAGACCTGACAAATTGTCCCATAAACGTATTTGAAAATCTAACCCCAGGTAGTTGCAGGTCTTCTGTTGCACTTGCTCCATCCTCGTCCTCTGAACTGTTCCCTTATCTTACTTTCAAAAAAATGGTTGATTGGCTTTTTCCCATTTGCCCTCTGTAAAATACCAACACATCAGTATTATTACAACTCAAAATATGCAATTCAAAATCAATGCGGAGAGTCTTACCACCTTCCTGAGTGTATGGATATTTTTAGGATAGTCCCAGTCTTAAATTCAGACACAGAGAAAAGTAAGTGCTCTAACATCTGCCCACTGAATGGGCAGGGATCATGGACTGGTAACACCCAAATGCTCAGCAATCTGAACCAGCCTCTTGGTGGAAGGATTCTCAGCAATGCCAGTGATTAAGTAAGGTGTCTATATTCTATCTGAATAGATCCTACAGTCATTACATGAAATGCCTGAAGAGCATCACACAGTGCAGATAACTTATCTAAGGCATACTTATTATCTACATATATTTCTCAGTGTCTGCAGGCATCACCTGCAGAATCCCAAACCTCTATAGCAAGAATGCCAGAATGTTAAGAATCACGCCATTGAAAAATAAATTAAAAGCATAAACACATTCATTCTTACAGTTTGGCATAAATATATATATTTTTCAATTAGACAGGACTTTCTGAGTGGCATAAATCCCTTTTATAGTTCTGTTTGGTTTGGTACTTAATCAGTTACTTTCCTGAGCAGTGAATTCTCAACACTTAACTTTTTAACTTTCCTCTCAGATAAGTGCCATCAATTTACAAGGTGGTTTAGAATGCAAATCATGAATAGTGTTCAATACTGCTAGTGCTAGTCCTTTATGAATCAAGACCCTATAAAACTTTGTCAATAACTGTATTAAACACTTATTGACTGAATTTTTATAGAGGCTTTATTCACAAAGAACTTAGTGTTCCCACTAAGAACCGAGATCACTGGGAAAGGCATAGGCAAAGGTTTGTATTTTTCTAGTGATTATCCCTAAATATATATATATATATTGTACTTATATCTGGAATAAAGAGATCCACACAGAGATGTGAAAAAATTGGTTGTCATAAAAGAAAAAGTTCTAATATATCTTAAGACAAGTTAGAATTGGAAGAGTAGCTCCTTGTCTGCAAAGCTGGTTTTACCAATTTATGAGTGTTTAGAAGCTGTGATGTGAGGAAAAAAACCCAAAAACCCCAACATTATTATGATTGAAGTTAGGGGAGCTTTGGCTTTGATTTCATAGGTAGCAAAGTTTGACCTCATGTGAAATAAAAAGGGATTTTATTAAGATCTTGCTAACCACCATGGTATGTTAAGTTTATTATTCAAAGACAGTAATGTTGTCAGTAATGAAAAACATAGCATATCCAGGTAACCTAATAATCCCAAACTGCAAACTGAGGATATCATTCAGGGCTATTTCAATTTTAAAAATAATGTTTTGGGGTTTATTTTTTAGCTAGAAAATAGATGCCTTCCTAACTTCCCTGTCAATGGACAGGGGAGAAAGCTCTCTAAGTGGTTTTATGCCAATTTAGAAAGCTCAGTGTTCAGAGAATCTTTTAGAGAGCAGGTTAATCCAGCTTTTTAGTTGTTTTATTATGTAATATCAACATAAAACAGCTGGATCAGGATTGAATAGCTATTTAAAAACTACAGAAAATTGTTTATTAAGGATTTTTCATCATTACTCCAGCTTTATGGTAACTTAAAGTCCCCTTGAAAATAACAAGGCAATTCAGGTTTAAGGCATTACTTGATACAAATAGAGTCAGCCAGCTAGAATCAAATCCAAACCTCTAATAACTACTTATCACGATGGTGTCAAATAAAAAAACCTCAAAGCCTGCCATTACTGCTTTCATAAAAAGAATTTCTAAATTGCTAAATCCAGCAGTTGTATAGCTTCTCCAAATACAGACATATCTATGGGTTACTGTGACTCTTCTACAGAAAGATCATCAAAGATGTTGCCCTTATAGAACAACCATATTTTCTTAAAGAATTCTACATGGAAGACTTCTTAATAAAAATCCATGATTTGGCTTACATATAATTTGCAAATTGTAGCAATTTTATTTATTAATTAAGAATTATTGTAATCATTTTACAAAGAAAAATATTAAATTAGATGTTAGTGCTTTGATAATATAATTTTTCAGTAAAATATTGTCTTCAATAATTAAAAAATTTAAATTGCTTCTGAAATGCATTAAATCTTAACTTTTTTTTTCCAAAAAAAGTTAAAACTTTAAAACTTTTGATTTTGTAAAAGCAAACTGTTCTTTTTCCTTGAAATTTTTTTTCACCTTGTCAGCATACCAAAACATTTGTATCCAAATGCAGCAATGATCTTTTCCTTAATGGTGTGGAATTACTGGTGCATTAAAACTAAACCATACCACTCCACCACCCAAAATTTTGTGCAATTACAATGAAAAAAAAAAAAAAATCTAAATTTCATTTTTAGCCCCAGGGTCTATCAGCTCTCTGCATGCTGTATGCTACTTCATATGTGTTAAATAAAGGGAGTTCACAAGTCATCTCCATAGCTTGTCATATGTGCAATCTAATTTAATGTACATACAGTAGCAAAGTATCCTGTAGCAAGAAGAAAACTTCTGACCTTTTCTGATTTTCGAGAATACATAGACTTGGGAATTAATCTAAATTGTTCTAGGTACATATGACATGATATATGGTGCTGGAAGTACTCTTTACTGCAGCAGTCAGGATGCTTTTATCAGTCAGTGGCCATAGACTCACTGGTCTTAACTAACCCAGTTGTTTAAGGACAATATGTGACACAAAAATGGACTTCTCTGCTATGAGAGCAACCAATCTGCATGCAAAAGGTTTGCTTTAGATGTATTAAATTTCTGTCCAGAGGCACAGGTTGGCTCTTATTTTATCTGCACCCATCTAACCATTATTGTGAACTATTCTCTAGCTCTAGAAGTAGAAAAAACTTTATTTGGCTTGTAATAATTTGGTTTTGCTCGGTATGTAAATTACCTACTGCTAACATAATTAGATGGTCAACAATTCTTATGGAGAAGAGAAGCATTCAAATTGCATTTATTTGGTGAAAAATAAGTGTTACTCGGCAGAAGCTATTTCATCTACTCACCCCTTGATTAAAAACTTGCTAGTTAAAGATTTAAATGGGTTTAGGATTGGCATGGTGTCACCATTGTGCAAATCCTTTGTTAAATATTAAATAATGGAAAAATGTCTTAGGGTCACATAGTGTGTGATTTATGTGACAAAGCCCTTGCGGGCTGTATTTGTCAAAAGCAACTCATAATTCTAAATTGTTTCACTGAATAGCAGAGAATATTTTTGTTGTGGTGGTGGGTGGGAAGAGATTTGTTTTCTTGCTGTATGCAGTGTGGTAAAGATTTCTCTCTGTCTTCAGACACCTTTCACATGAAGAAGCCAAGCCCTGGGGCTAAGCAAAAGAGATGGGGAGGGATGGGTGCCCCTCCCTTGCATTAAGCCACTGCTGATAACAGCTTTTTGATATATGCATGGCCTGGGACTCAATTAGATTGTCAGATAAAAGTAATAAAAATATGTCATTTTTCTAAACATTTTTTTATGTGTATAAAAGTCAGAAGCTGTTTAAAATCTGAAGACTGTAAGCCATGTGGACTTTTTGAAAGACTTTCATATGTGTATAACTTCACATCATCTCAGAATTATTCTTCTGGGACTTTCTAAACAATTGTGTCCATATAAATCCCTATTGCTTTGTTAAAAAATATATATGTATATAAAAAGTAGGTAGTAATTTCCTTCCTCCGCCCACTCAAAAATATATATATAAGTTACAGCCAGAAATTATTGCTTGCATTCTGTACTCTAGGAAATACAAAGGCAAATTCAAAAAAGACCTTGTCTCCTTTCTTTCTCTAAAACACAATTTATTGCTTTAAATCATAAAAATAAAACAGTCAAATGTTGCATAAGAGACCCTCAGCAGAAATAAAAGAGAAGAAAAGGCAAAACTGAACTTCCCATAAACCCAAATCCCATACAGCAGAGCTTTCTACAAGACCATAATTAAATAATCCCTGAAGGACTTGTGGAGGAGGGGATAAGAATACATAAACTTTCCAACACGATGAAAGAAAAGACCCTGTTATTATTAGTATGTGATTTTATTTTTAAGAAGGAAAGAACTAAAGAATATCTACTTAAGGTGGTCTACATGTGAAAAGTATTGTATGTTGAGCAAGTATCCTTTCAAGTCTCAGCCTTGATACACAACAAAACAGAAACTGAAAGATGTCTTTGTAATTTGACATCTGCAAGTGGACTGTGGCTTTTTGCTTCTTGAAGTGCTCAACTTCAACAGCAGACGAGGGCCTCAAACTCTGCAACAGTGGAGCAGGGCTATTACTGATGTTCCTAAGCAATTCATCAGCAAATTTTTCCTGCAGGCTGAGTTCTGAGATGAGACGGTGGAAATTTCCAGCACCAGATCTATTTTTCAGGAGGTCCTTCACTAGATGGGAGACTTGCTTGTTAAACAGGAGAGGAGTCACCACCCAACCAAACAGGTGATTAAGTAAAAAGAGTGACCAGGAAAGGTAAGCATCTTGTGCAATCATTTCATTTTCTCAAGTGAAAAAGCAAACTATCAGTGAAGCATTTTATTCTGAGCTTTTAAAATTATCTTTTGTTATTTTCCTTCAGGAAGATTCTTTTTTGATCAAATGGCTTCCCCAGACAGATAAATATCTCACTGGGAAAATATTTCAACCATTTCAGACTGTCATATTTCAGAAAGCAAGATGCTCAGTCTTCTCTCTGCTAAGCCTTGGACTACAGGTATCACTCCTCCTTACACCAGTGATACCAAAGCCTTTGATCTTCTCTAAATACTAGTCAGAGTATCTGGGAAAGGGGAGGACACTTCAGTGGAAATCTAACAGTGTGATTTCCATTTTTTGGTAATTTTTACAGTGCAGTCTTCAGAATATCGCTTTTTGAATTTAGTTTTTTGGGTTTTTTTATTTTTGGGGTTTTTTTGAAGGGGTTTGTTTGCTTGGTTGTTGTTTTTTTTGGGGGGGTTGGGGGGGGGAGGGCTTTTTTTATTTTATTTTGAGGATGATTCCCCCATTTTAATTGAAACCCTGCCAAGGACTTTTATTTATTTGGGACTAACAGAGAATATGGAGCTGTGTCATGGCTTTGCTTATAAAACTCTCCAGTAAGCATCTCTAGTAAAGGCAGAATTAATTATTAATCTCACAGATGCCTAATGTGCAAAAAGTTGCTTCCTGGTGCACTGTAAAGTTTGAAAAATTATCATACATAAAATGAAACATGATTCCACATGATATAGGAAGATTTGGTTTTAGCTCTGTCTGTTGAGCTTCACAATTTCATTATTGTGTTGCCTGGGTCTTCTAACATTGTGATAAATCCCATTTGTATGTTTTGCATCTGAGTTTAAAATGATACTGATAAAACTGCTCATGATTTCCTGGTACTACCTAAATTTATAAGTTGATTAGTCAAAGGTGGAAAGCTTCAAAAAGACATTATCTTTAGATTAAAATGGGCCTCAAGCTGCAGCAAGGAAGCTCTTCTCTTATAGGATTAAGCTGAATTTTGTCATGTTCTTCACCAAGAAGCCCGAACTTCTAACCTTAGCAGAGCTGACTGATGGCAATGAGTCTTTTTGCCTTTCTGCCAAATTGTCTCTTGCCATGTGAGGCCTGGAGGACTTGCAGAAGTATAGGAGTGAAGGTCTGGTGAAATCCAAGTCCTAAAGCCAAAAGTGGAAAATGGGATTTTATACACTCTTTCTGTGGTCTGGTCCCCAGCCCACCACCACTCAGTCTTGTTGTTACCTCAGTGAGTGGACATAGGAAATTTGTAACATAGTAACAGGAAAATTGTGATGGATTTCAAGAAATTATAGAAAAAATTTCTTTTGTTTACCCTTACCTGTTTAACTCTGTGCGAAGCCACAGAGAAATCATAGAATGGTTAGAATTGGAAGGGACCTTAAAGATCATCCAGTTCTAACCCCTCTGTGTGGGCAGGGACAACTTCCGCTGGATCAGGTTGCTCAGAGTCCCATCCAACCTGGCCTTGAACACTTCCAAGGACTGAGCTTCCACAACTTCTCTGGACAACCAGTTCCAGTTTCTCACCACCTTTACACTAAAGAATTTCCTCCTAATTTCTAACCTAAATCTCCCCTCTTTCTGTTTAAAACCATTAACCCCTGTCCTCTCACTACAAGCCCTTGTAAAAAGTCTCTCCCCAGCTTTCCTGTAGGCCCCCTTCATGTTTTGAAAGCTGCTATTAGGTCTCCCTGGAGCCTTTCCTTCTACAGTCTAAAAAACCCCAGCTCTCTCAGTCTGCCTTCATAAGACTGAGATGCTTCAGCCACCTGATAATTTTCATGTCCCTCCTCTGGAGACGCTCCAACAGGTCCACATCCTTCTTGTGTTGGGGGATCCAGAGCTGGACACAGTATTACAGGTGAGATCTCACCAGGGCAGAATCACCTCTCTTGATGTGCTGATTCTTTTGATGCAGCCCAGGTTGTCCTTCTGGACTGCAATTGCACCTTGGTGGCTCGTGTCCAGCTTTTGATCCACTAGTACCACCAGGTCTTTTTCCACATTGCTGCTCTCCTTTGTGTCCTCTCCCAGCACGTTGATCATGAATGTAAGTCAGGAACTAAAACTGATCAGAGACAGCAGTGAATCTGGGCCAACTTTCAGGATCTGAGGTGGCTCCATAGCAAAGGAAAAATAAACAGACCCTTTAAAACTATTCTAATAATTGCAGGTACAGTAAATCCAAATCAGACACAGTGGATAGTCATGTTTTTTTTCCTGATAGCATCCCTTTAAACTATGTATAAATACACAGATATACACGCAGTGGTCCCAGTTTTCCCCTCAGCTAAATCTGGTTTAATTCCAAGATTTTTAATTTAAAAGAAGTTTTGGGTTTTTTTCTGGAGGTATATAGGTGCTGCTGCCAATGGAAATATCGCACAGCCAACTGAGAAGCATGCTTAAAATAAGTATTTGTTCCTTGGTGTAACTGGGCTGTTTTGCTTAAGCACGATATTGTTATACTGCGTGGAGCTTGAGCTGGAATGAAAATGAATACAATTCATCTCCAAATTAGATGCAGTACCATATGTGTTGTCAATTTATCAGTACACCAACAAAATTGAAGTGTTGAATGGAAGTGGCTCAGTGACTGTATGCGACTGTAAGAGTCAGCAAATATTGCAGTTAGCTGACTCAGCCAACTGCTGTTTGACACATCTCTATCTTTAGAATTATTGACACATCTCTAGTCACATGGAACAGATATTTAAATGCTACCCTGCAGTCAGGCACACATAATGGCTACAGAATTTGTGCCTCTGGGTAGGCTGAAGAACTTGAGGTGAGAGTATGCCAGCATAAACTCTTTTTTCCCTACTTGTGAGATCTGTAAGGAATTGCAGTCAATCCTCCATTTAATTGGCAGATCAATTTTAATGAATGACCTAAAGTCCCAATAAAAAACATATTTTGTATTACTTCATCATGAAGGTATCTATTTACTCCCATATTAGCAGCTTCTACCTACCTCTTAGCTGTGCTATTTTGGGAGTGGTGGGGAGTAGTGGAGGAGTTTAAAATGTGTCTGTGTTTGTTTAATATTTCATTGCTTAACACTGCATTATGCTATAGGAAGTTATGCTACAGGAGTTGATGAGAGCATGAAACAGAGCAGTGCAATATAGTTAAAAAAGAAAATTTAAAAATCCCAGAGGTGAAAGAGGTATGAAGAAGCCCATTACAAACCCAGACCACCTTGGCAACTTTCCTGTGCTGACATCTTTAACTATCCCCTTACTCGTCTCCTCCTACCAACAAATGCAGAAGAAGCACAGACATGCAGGGCCAAATTTCTAAAGATGTTAGATACCTGATCTTTTAAAATCTGGCCCACAGCCCCCACTATTGTGTTTCCTTTTCAAATTCATTTTATCCTGACCATTCCTCCCTCAGAACCCACTTTGTTGTTGCATAAAGTCCACTTAGAGACACCATGTAAGTCTAGTGGCTCACCACAGTACCTTTTCAAGGCAGAAAAACCATGCCACACTGCTCTTTTACATAACACAGTTCCATAATACTAATTTGAGATTTAATTTTCTTGTCTAGGGCTGAGTTACTAAATGGACACTGTGGGGTGCCAAAAGTATGAATTGCCTTGCAGCTCAAGAGTCTATCAAGAATACTGACTGAAGTGCCTATGACTTTCTCAGCCCACATGAACATTTGGGGAACTTCCAAGGAATACAAAGATGTTCAAGATGACATATGAATATGTTGAAAGTTGCACAGTGGGAAGAAGTGCTAGTACAGAAAGGGGCAAAACTCACAGAGCAACCTCCCCAGGGAAAACAGAGATGGAAATGATACAAGATATGTATATTCACAAGCTACCACTAGAATTTCTTTCCCCTGCCCTTTAGGTTTTTATCTGCTTTGAACTAAGCTCACTGTATTCTAGTCTCCAGCAAAATGAACTTTTCCCTCCCTGATAAAAATGTTTCTTTGGAATTAAAAAAATGGGTTCAAATAGTAAAGCAGAGTGTATGCATTAAAAAAAGAGCTGAATGTAGATAATCTAGCTAAAAGAGTTGCTGGTTGAAAGCAGAAGACTCACTGTGCTTCCATTACAATTTCCCATGCAAAACTTCATCTTCAGTGAAGGTGAATTTTATCAGCTTTACAAATTTATGTTGAAATAAACCTGAAGAAAAGGCACTACGTTAATTTAAAAGTGACAATTTTATTTGCAAAGATAGAGAACAAGGAGTCTTACAGGTTCACAATGTTGAATCACATCAGCAATCAATTCAAATAGATTTTCCTTTTTCTTTTATAAATTTGGATGTGGTGATAAGATTTGATTTCCAGGATTTTGTTATGTCCTATTATCTTGGGACCAGTCATCCGCTTGTGTAAATCAGGTTGGAAACAAAAGTTAATGTGTACCAGTTGAAGACTGGGCCCAAAACTACTATTCTTAGCCTCTTTGATGTGTTAATACTGAGAAGCCAAATGCAAACCAAGATCACGTCATTTTTCAGTACCATGATTTTTCTGTAAACTATTGCAGGGGAAATATTTATGTTAAGGTATTTAGTATAATATCATGCGTTTAGTCTAATTTAATGGAGATAGTGTGTTCCCACACAAAAGTGTGCATTTGACTTCTATGTTAATGAAAGAAAGAGACACATAGTAGGGAGTATTGCATAGGCGTCTGACACATAAGCTCCTCTATGTAGATCTGCCAAATGTAGCTCACACCTGATCTGCCACACCATCAGATTTTTGGAATATTGTGCTCTGCGAGGTGAGCTGAGATGAGACACTGCAGTAACAAAGGACTAAAACCTTCAAGTCACAAACCCCAGACCCATGTCACATAAAAATTTTAAAGACCCCAATCCAGATGTTTCCTAGCAAGAGTTGTTAATCTATATGTTATTCTTAATTTGAAAAGCATTCATTGATAACTATGTGGAAATAAGAATTAAAAATTATGACATTCTGTAAACCCTGAGATTACGAAAATCATTGACTGCATTTATTTTACTTTTTTGGGGTTGTTGGTTTTTTTGGTTTTTTGGGGGTTTTTTTTTGTAAGCAATATGATATTAAGGCCATATTTTCAAACTTTGTAACTCTATCATGTGAGTATAAATTCTGGAATAAAATCATGATGCTGAAACCCAGGAAAATCTCTCATAACTAGGTGAAACATATAAGAACAATAAACTTTATCTAAAATAGAGTAAATCTAAATTCTAAAATCAGTCAATCTTAACCAGAAGCTCTGTTTTCATATCGAATAGTCCTGCTATTTATTTTTTTTCTATTTACATTGAGAACCTATCTGAGTATCATCATCAACCAGAATGACTTTTTCTTCTGAGTTTCCTTATCATGTGCATACTTTTGCCCAGATCCCATACCTACTCTTTTTATTTGCTGCTGTCTAGTTTCTGTATTGTCAGAAACAGCAAATTGTTTTCTGTACACCTTTCACATGCCACCCATGATTTTACAGAGCTTTCTCAGATCCTTCTACTTCATCTCTTTTATGAGTTGAAGAGTCCTGGTCTATCTTTTCAGAGACAGAAGTCTTTGATTTCTCTTGTCATTATTCCCTGTGCACCATTCCTTGTTCTTCTGACTGCTAAATATTCCAGCCTCTACTGAAAATTACATGCTCATATGTATATAATAAAATGGACTTTTTAGGATCTTTTCTGAGATTTCACTAGGAATCTGTTGTTCAAATAATGCTGAATTAAGATAAACATTATCATACTCATCAGCTGTTCACTTTCTTTCTCATTCTGTATAATTGAATAGATCTAATTAGTCTGCAGAATACTGATCACTCACGGATCATGTTATAAGTTGTAATGTATCTGGACAACTGTTAGAAATTAGGATTGAATTTGAAAAAAAACCCAAACCTCCAGGATTAGGCAAATTACATCAAATTGAAAATCATGTTCAAGTAATGTAAAGTGGAGTACGGGAGATAACCTGAAGAATAAAACAGATATCCAAGTAGAGGAAGAAATTTGAAAAGTGAGAAGTGATAATGCCAAAAGGAAAATACACAAGTGGTGATGGAAAAATTCTGTGGTGCCTTACATCAGTGGAAAAATATGAGTGTGATTTTGGCCAGTATTGTACCTTAGACTAATGAGGCAAAAGTTCCTCTCTGTGCAGACTAATTCAAACCTTATTTAAAGCATTTTGCTCACCTTTTTGTATTTTATTACTGAGGGGGTCCAAATTACTGAGGAAATCCAAATAAAAAAATGTAAAATTAAAAAAAAAAAAAAAAGGCTCAGCAGATCACGAGGAAATGGAAATGGGAGTTTAGCATGATAACGATCTACTAATTGATGAAGGAAAAATTAGCGCCCAGAAGAAAAAGAATAATTTAAGATGATACAGACTTCTTGGTACTGGTATACATTCAGTTGCATAAAGTTGCTTTCTTAAAGGCATATCATCTGTGAAAGTTACAAAGCAGACTGGCCCAAACGACACCAG
The DNA here is from genome assembly GCF_036169615.1 of Heliangelus exortis. NCBI lineage: Eukaryota > Metazoa > Chordata > Aves > Apodiformes > Trochilidae > Heliangelus > Heliangelus exortis. The sequence goes on from NC_092423.1 coordinate 92,333,078, forward strand.
CAAATGCATTCTGAGGAACAATGCTGCGGTGGCATTAAAATACGTATTCCAGCTTTACCTTCTGCATTTTTATCCACAGTCTGCCTCCTTCCCATAAAGGAAAAATAGCCTCCATATCTCAAAACAAATGGATCCCAGATTTTTCACAAGGATTGAGGTAGTTCACTGAACAGCTCTCATTTCCCTTCTAGGAAAAAAAGAATTGGTGGGTGCCCATGATGAACTGAGGTCCTCTTTATTTTCTGCCTGTTGTCATCAGAAGTAAATCATCTTGGTAGGGAAGCAAACTGGGAGTCTAATACTCTGTCTAGATTCAGCTTTCTACCTTGGCCTGATAAACTTGCTCACTCTTCCAGCATCCACTCAGTGTCAGATCTCAGGAGAAGAATAGGATATTGCCTCCTTGACATGCTGCAGAAATGTGATACCAAAGTCTTCCCTACAGTGCCAGTGCTGTGTCTTTCACTTTAAAATGATTCCTGGAGATTAAACCTCAAAGTAGCTGGAGGTGAAAAGAGAGTTAACATTTAAATGGCTATAAACTTTCTAGTAACATATAAACATTGTCTAATGAATCTTTCTTGGTTCCCTGTTCCTTACCAAGCCATATCTTTTTTTTCTGTTGAAAAAAAAAAGGTTACAGACATTTTTATGAGAGGGGGAAGTTTGCTGCATTGGTAGTCAAACTAATCACCTCATGCCTTGAATCTTCCTATCATCAACTTTGAGGAGCTCACCTGGAACAAAACCCCACAGTGGGCCCTCACTTCTCTCCTCCATATGTCCAGTCTTACTGTGGTGTCCCTTTGTAGAGAAGGCATAGAGAAAAACTACGTCCATGGAAGGAAAGGAATATCAACTGCTGTGGATAAATCAATCCATCACACACAAAAAAAAAAAAAAAAACCCAAGAAAAAAAACCAAAAAAAAAAACCCCAAACAATTCTGCCATGAAACTTAATCACTAAAGGTCATGTCGGGGAGTGAGGAACAGATTAAATTAGCATAGTATTAGATATGGAAAATGATTTCTGTCAAAATCATCTTTACCACAATTATAATATGTTAATTACGTATTTCATTAAGGAAGTTGATTATGGTTCACAGATGAAATCATGCAGACGAAGACACCTGGAAGGAAGCACTAGAGCCTGAAGCCTCTTCTCTCCCTCTCTCTCTCTGACACACACACACATGCACACACACACGCACGCACAATTAGGTACACACAGTTATGTAGAAAAGCTTTTCCCAATATACTTTACAGGTTATTAAAGTGCAGCTGTGTCTGGTTAGCACAGAAACTTGGAGAAATAGAGGAAAGCATGGTAGGGTACATTCATTTTCTTTCTATCAGTGCTTAGAATGAACTGTTCGTTTTAAGACTATAACATCATCTGCCTCTCATGACATATTAGTGGCATCCAGTACTGAGGATAAAAGATTTCAGTACTGACTAATGAGATGGTGGCTGTTCGTTTTTTACAGGGAAGAAACCATTTGGCAAATTTTAGCCCAGCTATTTGAAAGAGATATAATCAACCACAAGAATGTCATACAGTATCTTGCCCTCAGAAGTGGCTGCACTTTATTTACAGTGAATTTGGGTACTTGCGTACTGTGGTAAAGTTACATCAATCAGCAATTACTTAAATAGTTTCTTAGCCCTCTTTTCCAAGTAACTGTTTGAATCATTTACTGTTTAGTGAATAGAGCAAGATCTTCAGTGATCTGAGAACACAGCTTCTTTGGTTTAGCTAGAAACAATGCAGCTGAGTTTCAAACACCCATAAATGCTGAGAGAGAGAGATAGGAATTTTCACATGTATATGAATCTCTGTGCACGTGTGTGTGGTATGTGTATAAGTGCAAGACAGAGAGGAGTTGTAGCCTACATATGAAAGGACTAATTTTATTCAATTCTGACTAAAGGAGGAGCAGAAGTGGAATAAATGGGGTACTCAGTGCAAGGAAGGGAGGAGATTATATGTATCCCTCCAAAAAAGGTCCTAGAGATGCCCCTGGGAATGAAAATGTCTGAGCCTCAGTCAAATATAATTACCTCATTCTCATATTTCCTAGTGAGTGAGAATGCATCAATGCTTGTGTGCCCTTGTGCTGATAGATTTTGCCACACAGAATAATCATTGTTGGAATTAAGCATAATTGTCAAGAAAGACTTGGTCATCATGAGAGAGACTGTCTCATACAACTGTCCTTTTGCTTTCCAACAGTAATTACTTTAGTAATTAATCTCTGTCATTTAACTGTATTACATTTTGAAAAGAGAAAATGGAAGAAAGACCGGTTTCTGACTAATTTACATCACAGTTTAAAATCCTAGAATAGGGTGAATCAAATGTCAAATTTAGCTCTTTCACAAATTGCTAAAATGGTCTC